>NC_081345.1:41627516-41637969 GCF_029784015.1 Lycium ferocissimum | reverse complement strand
AAAATATTTTACATTTATCATCAAATAAATTCACGGGCCTAGTGAGGTCGGTATATTATTTTTCAAATTTTGGTACAATATTACCGACCTCATGAGGTCGGTTTTATTTTAAAAAAATTAAAAAATATGTATTACGACTTTGCGACCTCGTAAGGTCGGTTTTTTTCGACCTCAGGCGAAGTCGGTTTTGAGGTCGGTAAAACCTGTTTTTTAGTAGTGTCTTACTCAAGCTGAATCGGTAGTGGGTACTGGTAAAGAATGGATCGGTAGTCATGCCAAAATAAGGGCATTCTGCAGTGCCTGTAAAGAATGGATCTTGAGCCTAACTATTTTAAAAGCTGGCGCTTATGAGGGAGGATTGCCCAAGTCCATATAAAGAGACTAAGTAACCCATCCGCAACCGATGTGGGAGAACTCAATAGTTTTCAGTCGGCATAATCTGAAAATAGAAAAATTAAATCTTAATTTGTAAATGGAGGATTGTTTGAAAATCATTGCAGAAATTTTGGGAGTATGTACCCTACTGATCAAAATGGAGGACCATAGGTGAGAGTATAATATTTGGATAATTTGTAATATATTCAGTTTTTTGGTCTCTTTTTCACTACCAGAAATTGAGGCTGTGGCAACAGTTATTTTTGCAGCGGTTTCATAACGGATGCAATAGACAGTCTATGGCAACGGTTTTTTGCAACAGTTACACGTCCGTGGCGATAGATATTCTATGGCAACAGTTTCGTTACGAGGATACATAACCGTAGCAATATATTTTCTACGGCAACGGTTTGTTTGAAACTGTTGTAATAGATCATATACTGCAACGGTTCTTTACATATTTATTTTCCCCTTCTTCTAATTATTCCCATCCAGAAAGCAAAAACCGCAAATGTCACCCTGTTTTTCACCTAAAACTCATCATCCACTACCAAAAATCTCCATTTCTTTCTCTTGTACCGGAAATCAAAAGCCCAAAGGACTTTAGGTCTCTCTTTCTGAGAACGCATTATATGAGCATGGATCGTTCCAAGCTGATTTTAAGTGGTAGTAAGTCCTTATTATGTGCTTCAACTCGCCAGATCCTCTATTCTCTCCCTATACCTAAAAATAGCATGATATCTTGATGGAGAAATTGAACAACTCCTAGATTTCCATATATGAATCGCCATTGTAAGTCTCTTCGATATCTTTTATTTATTCTTTTTCCACGATTTTGCTCATTATTTTGGTAACTACTTTCTCCACCTTCTACACACTCCAACAACACATAATTTTCTGGTGCTGGAGTTTTAATTTCCATCTACAAAGAATCAATTTTAATTGAGCAGTGAGATATGCGCATCTCTCTGTTAGTTCTAAACTAAGAGTCATTGATTTTAATCTCAATGGGTAAATGACGTTTGGCGTGTGAGTGAATGGATTGGGTTTATTTTACTGATGCGATCTTAACTACTTTTTGGAAAATGTCTAGTCCTCTTTTGTTGGAACATGAGAAAAATGTATGTGCCTATAAGGTGTTTGAGCTTATGCTTCACTGAAATTTGTAATTTTAATTGTTACTTTGGAAGGTGTAATGTAGTGCAATCTGCTTCAAGATTGTAAGAATAGTAAAATACACCGTTGTTATTAGCTCTTGCCTCTAAGGTTACCATCATCTCTTGTGCTTCCACTTGATATTCCTTTTATTGGATAGACAAACTTCCACTTGATATTCCTTGTGAGCGTTTCTTTGTTGTTTTTGCATTTTAGGGCCCTTAATTTAATGTATTCATACAGAAAGCCTTGGTTATTAGTTTGAATTGTTGGTGAGGCAAAGTACTTGAGTTGGATGACAATTAGAATCATATAATGTGGGAAGTAGTTCTACAATCGAAGAATGCAAAAAGTTGCAATATATGTTATTTTTATGAGCTCTTGTGTTTAAATCATTGGCTTTCTAAATTTGTGTCTAAATTAAAAGCATGGAAGCATGAAGTTAATTATTTCTCTACTGTCCCAAGCGACACTTCACTTTTTATTTTTGATTGTGATTGAACTATTGTGATTACTTGTTACCACCCTTCCAGAATGTGACTTTTGTGTCTTAATGTGATTTTAAGAAATGTGGTGCTGCTCAATATCTATATGTCAACTATGCCCATGAAGGACTGATAAAAAATTTATGTCTCCATCACATTTTTTTACCTGATCAAAAAGAAAGTTATATCTTTACCAATTTTGCTCGTGTACACTTGTATATAAATTAATAGAAAGAGTGATGAAGCTTTGCTCATGTTCCTTTTTCTTCCACAATAAAATTTACAGAGTGATATATGGCAAAGCTCCAATAAACATCTTGTTTTCAAAGTGTGCTAGTCATGTATTGTTGTTTGCAACTGTAGGTTTGGCTTGTTACTGATTATATATCTGATGAAATACTTAGAGACTTCTTAAAGGAGTACATGCTACCAATGTAAGTAAATTTCAATAATGTGTTAGATCAAGTGAAGCTCTTTTTCTTGCCCTCCTTTTAATTGTGAGGTAATATTCACAAAAACTGCATTATAAAGAGTTGGTTATGCATAAATATTAAGAGTTTGAGCCCTCCCTATTTGCAATTAAAGCTTCTAGCACTCTTTACATGTGACTTCTGGTTCCATTGAAAAGGTTGAAGTAATAACTACTTACATCTGTTAGTAGAATGTGCTATTTTGGTGTTATCAAGGAGTTTTAGTTTGTTCTAATAATTTGCATATAGGCAAGCCAATACTTAAGACTCTTCTGCTTTCCACTGTTAAAGAACAACAGGGTGCTTTCATAGATTCTTATTTTATCACCTCAATATAATGGCATTCTCCAATGTTTGCATACAAAACTCACCCAGATGGCTGTATCTTCCTTTAATATCCCTCTAAGTTGAGTGTTCATTTTGGAGATAAGTACTTATAAGGTTTTGGGTGTGAGACAAATAACGATATATCATTGTTTGAAGGTTCTAATTTTCTATTTAGTGAATAAACCAAAACAATACATGGGAATCTTGTGATATAACTCTTGTTTTATTTCTAAAATTAGGTTGTGGCAAGAGAAAGAGCTAGGCATGTATTAGACGGCGATGAGAGGAAATTAACTAAACTAGAAGCTGCATAACCAATATTTTTGTTGATTCAGTTTCTGTAGATGTTGAGCTTTTACACTACTTTCACTTGCTACCTAAAAATTGTGCAGTATATAATAACTATCTTTTTTAATCTCTTTCTTTCCCTGGACTGGTGGTAATCTCCCCTAACTTAAATTTTTAATTGCCAAAAATGGTGAGAACCTCAGATTGTAAGTCATAAGTTGATTTCAAGGTAAAAATCATTGTTTGTGTCAATTTCTTGGTATGTTGCGTGTTGATATGAGGCAACTCTTATTATAGTTATGTCATGATAAATGTTCAATGATCATAGTTTGAGAGGTAGTTGCTAATGGTAGAGTTGTTGGGGCTTCACTTACCAGTATTTCTTATTGTACTCTTCGCTTCTGCTGGGTGATTATAGTGTGCTCTTTACTATAAGTTGCTAATGGTAGAGTTGTTGGTCCAAATATCACCAACTACCCCTTTAAAATCTTACTTGGAGGGTATTTGGATTTGCTTATTTTAAGTGTTTATTTGCCAAAATAGCTTTTAAGCTAAAATTTGGTGTTTGGAAAAGATAAAAAATGTCTTTAAGCACTTACTTTTAGGCCAAAAAAATACAAAACTAAGCTAAAAGCCAAAAGTTGGGTATTCCCAACTTATGGCTTTTAACTTTTAGCTTATATGCTATTTTTAAAAAGCCAATCCAAACACCCTCTTGTTTGTTTCAAATTTGCCAGGTAACTATGCCATATCGGTGATAATATTGTTGTTCTTCTTAACTTCTTTTAATCGGTGAAAAGGTAATATTGTGACTACAATAATGCACAACAACTTATGTGAATAGATCTTACCTTCTTTCCTTTTTATTCTCTAGTGGTATGCTGGTTGATTAGGTAAAAGATAAGGCTGCATACATATGTTGGCTTTCTTGTGTATGATGTGGAGCTGCAGCAAGCAAGTCTAGAGTGTGGCATCCTATGGTAAAGTCCTTAAATAGATTTGATGTCCAAACAACATCATTCTTTCTTACAGCTATGTGGTTTCTACGTTTATAGAATTATTTTTGTTCATTGGTTGAAAGATAACGTACACAACTTGTTTGGGATTGAGGCGTAATTATTGTTGATTGAAATGTAACTTGTGGAATACTACAATTGGTTTTCTCTACTGCATAAATATGAGGATACTTATAAAAAAACTACAGTACATAAATTCTCTACCTGTAAACCATGAGATGTAATTTAACTTTCAACTACTTGCTAATATATTTCCCATTTTATAAATGCATAGGTTGACTACGTCGGACTATCTTCTTGTTAATGCATATGTGTTAGGTATAAACCTTTTGCTTCATGAGGAAGATATTCCCTCTCAAACTCCCATTGTGGATCTTTGACTCATGCTTTTTTATATAAATATGCAGACTATATGTTAGCTGAAGACGTCTTACTGGCACTAGTAAATTGTGTATTATGAAAATAAGTAGCCCCCAGACCTTGACAGATATATGAAAGATGTATTGGTCAGTCTTATATTACAGTTCAATATCAGTTTAAGTAGCACAAAATGATGACAAAATTGAGTGTGTCAAGTTAGCAACAATGTAATATTGAAAGCTGGAGTCGGTAAAGGAAGAAGGAAGCGTTGCACTTGAAGATCTTTCTAATTCTTAATTATTGGAGTATAATGAATCATTGAAATTTATATGTCTGAACATTTTAGTCCACTTTTGTGCTCCATTCATAGTCAATGATACTTTCTGCACAATGCTTTGTATGGGTAGAATTATCAATTCATATTCCTAACATTTGTAATCTTGACATGCATAACTATGTGCTATGATAAGTAATTGTTGGTGGATTTAGCACCATATTACTGACTAATTCCAACTTAATGATTATTCTTTACCATTTGAAAATTTGGCTAACATTTACTTATCATTTGTAGGTGCATCAAATGATCAAAGAGTGCATGGAACCAATGAAGATGATATTTAGAGTTATGGGATAGTTGATGAAACATTAATTTGTTTAGATATTTAGAGATTTCATATTTTGGAACTTTGTTCTAATTACTGTGCAAACTTATGAATATAATTAGTTGGATATTTTGGATAATGATTTTGTTTATGAACCTTCCATTCGTAATTTATATAAATTTCAGTGCATCATGTTTTATTGTAGGAAAATAATTATTTACAATTATATTCTATAATAGTGTCACGACCCGACTAGGGCCATGACGGGTATCCGGAGCTAACCACCGAGCACCACTCATTCTATTACTTATCCTGCCTTCATTCATATTTCTCATCATTCATAATCATAGAAAACGACTTTCATTTAAAACATATTTACTTTATAAACATCAGTCCTTTAGGCTATCAAAATAATAATATACATACGTGCGTATACATATGAGAAACTTGTGAGACCATACTACCCACACATACGTATCTACGAGCCTCTACTAGAGTACTAGACATATGGACTGGACAGGACCCCGTCGTGCCCAAAATATATGTACACAAAAATACTGTCTCAAGATAGCACCTCCGGAATAAAGGAGGGCTCCCGTAAATCTGCTGATAGCTCCTATGGATCTGCACCGTCTCCCTGCCTACCTGTGGGCATGAACACAGCGTCCAAGGAAAAGGACGTCAGTACGAACATTGTACTGAGTATGTAAGGCATGAATGAAATGAACATAGTAGAGAAATCATAAGACATAAGATGAGGACATAACCTTCGAACGGATACATTTTATACATACATATCATATGTAACATATCATATGATTTACCATATCGTATACGTCATTTACTCACACATACATCATCATATCATTCATGAATCATCAAATCGTTCGTACATCATCATACCATTCGTATATCATCATCGTTAATCCGCGTCCGGGTAACCATCATATGCAGCCCACTAGTGGTGGTGATGTCCGGCCCTCTAGGCACGGTGTAGTCGCACGCAGCCCACTAGTGGTAATCGTGTCCGGCCTTCTAGGCGCGGTGGAATCTTAGCAGCCCGCCGTAGCGGTGACATGTCCGGCCAATTAGGCGCGGTGGAATCTCGAAGTAGCCCGCCGTAGCGGTGACATGTCACGCCAATTAGGCGCGGTGGAATCATATCATCGT
The DNA here is from genome assembly GCF_029784015.1 of Lycium ferocissimum. Taxonomy (NCBI): domain Eukaryota; kingdom Viridiplantae; phylum Streptophyta; class Magnoliopsida; order Solanales; family Solanaceae; genus Lycium; species Lycium ferocissimum. Next base: position 41,631,721 of record NC_081345.1, on the reverse strand, counting down.
ATACTCATCATCATACATTTCATAGGTATATTATAAGCTAAACATCATCATACATATCATAGACTTGTGATTATTAATTATCTTATAGGCATATCATGGCTTTATCATAACTTACCATCATTATATATATATATATCATCAAAACATACATTAGGACCTGAAGGCGACTATAACTATGTCGGGGTGACATAAGGTCGTGGAACCCCGATTACATTATGGAGTAATCAAATCATCGTATCTCACCTTGAAGGGACTAACATTTTAAGGTGAGTGTACATAAGAAGAAGCACCAATGGAACCATACTCAGAATCATTGCATTCGTGGGCATCATATCTCACTTTAGGATTCTATAGACTTATCTCATCATCACCAATTATCATACTCGTGTCTCACCTCTTTTCCTTATCTCATACATATGTAGCTCCTTATAGTCATAGACTCATCGTCATCCCTATCGTGCTCATAATGTATCCCTTATCTTTATCTCATATGACTATTCACGAACATAGACTCCTAGTTCTTCGGTATTTAGGAAATTCCTGGAGAAGGAGGAAAATCGTACCTTGAAGGAAAGAGACTAACATCGTAAGATGGTCAGCAACAATGAATAATAACAAAGAATCGCACGAAGGTCATTAGCTTTGTAGAAATTTTGTATCATAAGTTTTAGGATCTCTAGACTTGGGCTCATCATCATATTTATAACATACCTCTTAACTTCATCTCATGAGGGCTCCTTATAACGTAGACTCATCATTTCCGATACATACATATATGTAGAGAAGTCATAGAAAGATAGGAGGATTCGTACCGTAAGAGTCGTACCTTAGAAAGAAAGGACTAGCCTTACATACCTTTGTCGTTTAGCTATTCTATCGCTTGCTCCTTCTCCTTTAATGCACACGTTCTACCTTCAAGAGGATTCGTATCGACATTAGCTAAACAATTATAAGAACGTGTTTTCAAAAGCTAGAAAATTGGGCAGCATTTCCTTTGTTTGTACGACTTCTCCATATTCCATATCAACTCCCAAACATTCATAACAACAATCGTCATTCGTTTACATTATTCACATTTCGTGACTTACCTTCAATTCTCCAAAATCATGATCATAATTCACTATCATGTTTCTTCACATATAATACTTATTCCATGTTCTAAATGTCATTTATAACGTATTCATAGTCTGACATATCCGTATTCATGATTGATCAAACTACTACTGTTGTACTTATTCCTCATTTATGACCCATTTTCTACGTTCTAGTAGTAGAATCCAAGTGTTTCAACTTTACAATACTTCAAACATCATGAAAATACCATAAAACTTACCTTAGATATTGGAAGAATAAGTCTTGAGTGGAATACTCTTCTTACACCCAAAACCCTAGTTCACTCCTCTTGGAATTCCTTGACTTAGATGACTTTGAAGTGTTTCACAATCTTGATTGTTGTTGATTTGATGAAGTTGATCATCAACTTTCCTTGAATTCTTGTGGATGAAGTGTATGGAATGTTCTAGAGGTCTTGAGAGAGATGAAGAAGTGTGTGGAATGAAATAAATGAAGTTGGGATCACCTTTATAAACTTGGAAGAGTTCAGCTCGTCGGGAGTTCCACGGACTCTTCCACGGTCCGTGGAACATAGTGTGGTCCGTGGTTCTGGCCGTGGTTCACCACCAGCCAGCCACCATCTCTGCTGGCAGTTCCACGGACCCTTCCACGATCCGTACAAGGTTTCACCGTCGGTGGGGTGGCGTGAAAACCCTGGGGCTCCGAAGTTGTTCCCGTCGTCTCGTTCGATCTCCAATCTTTATGGAACCTTCTTAACACTTGTTTATCACTTCATTAACAATCTAAGGGGAGTTATAGCTCTTCCCCAAAACATCATTAGGTCATCATCAACTTGTTACTCGTAATTCTCGTCGATACCTATCGTATACATTGCCTTCTCTTGGCAACTTTCTCGTCTAACATCAGATGTCTTTAAAACCTTACTTAAGGTCATCAAATGTCATTACTTACGTATTGAAATACCATACTCTTCGTGTTCTTCGTTAATCTATTCGCTGTGCATCAACGGAAAATTTTCCGAGGTGTAACTGATAAGTTGGTATTTTACCAACTTATTTATTCTTTAATCTTAGATTGTTGCTATGTTTTGATTGAGAAAATAGTGCATTTAATGTCATTTACTTCCATTTTATAGGTTTATGTGATTTAGAAGTGATCGGAAGAAACCAAGTGAAAATAAAGTAAAAAAGAGGCCAAATTGGACAAAAAGCGTACAGAGTTTTTGCAAAACTGTCAAAAGTGGACAGTTTTGCAAAAACGGGACAGATTTGCAAATCTGAAAACTTGGGGCTTATTTTGTTATTTTTGGACTTGGAAAAAGTTGGGAACTACAAAAGGAAGACAAGGGAGCAATTATATTCATCTTTGGCCACATTTCAAGCTTGGAGCTAGGGTTCATCATCAACCACACCATTGGAGGAGAAGATTGGAGCTCTTGAATGATAAAACTCTTAACCCTTTCTTCAATTCCTTTTTATGTATTGAATATTTAAGTGTGTTGTATTTTATTCTCTCACTTGCATCTTGTTTATGAGAATATCCATTATCAAGTGTTGAATTAAATCTCTTGTTTTGCTTATATATTGAACAATTTTTATTTCTAATGAAGTGGGTTAATGTTTTTCTATCAACTCTTCATGCTTAAATGTCTCTTAATGGTTGTAAACATTATTTGTGCCTAAGTACTTTTACTTTGCTTGAGAAAGAAAGTGAAAGTTAGAAAAAGTTAGATAGCAAGGATTTAGGTTATTAAATCCGTAATAACTTGATTTAGAGATAGGATAGTTAACTTGAGGTTGAATTTATTGTCCTTAACATCACACTCTAAGGCTTGAGAAAGCTTAGAGTGAAATTCATTGATTTGGTTGAGAGACTTTCAATGAGATTTTAGAAATCATTATCTATTAACATAAACCGCCATTCATAGTTGTAAAATACATTGGATCATTACTTGAGATTAATTTCTCTTGTATCCATTGCTGCGTCATTGATCATTTTACTTGCTTTCTCGATTAGTTTATATTTTTGTATTAGTTATAATTTTCTCAACAAACCAAAATATTATCTATCATTTGGCTTAGCTTAGTAAGTGAAAGTTCCTTACTTTCTTAATCGCCTAGTATATTGTTCCACGCGGGATTGACCCTACTTCATAGTTGGGTAAATTATATTGCATACGACCGTGTACACTTTCTCTTTGAGGAGTGGATTTGGACTTTATCAGTAACAAATAGTACATCTTGCTTTATTTTACCGTTGCAATAGCTTCTGATAACTGTTGCAATATGTAACTTCAACTGTTGCTATAGCTTCAAAAAAGTGTTTCTTAGATTCGCAAAACCGTTGCAATAGCAACTACAACCGTGCCGTAAACCACTATTGCAACGGTTCTAAACCGTTCCTTTTGGAGAAATAACCGTTGCAATATTTTGCCCTATGGCAACGATAAAAAAACCGTTGCAATAGAGAGTGCTATGGCAACGGTTTTGAAACCGTTCCACCAAACCGTTTCAGTAGACCTATTGGCATGCAATCAGATGAAACGGTTCCAAAACCGTTGCCATAGGTCTATTGCAACGGTTTTGGAACCGTTGCCATAAGCCTATTTTCTGGTAGTGTGGGTCAACAGCCTAAGAAATTTAGTCAAAGAACATGAATTCATGAATCTTCTTCGTATCTTATTCTTTACTTCTCTACAATTTTGTGTCTATCATAGCAAGACCACTCTTTGTTTTCCTGATTTTTCTGTTTTGTTGTATTAAATTTGGGACATTACAGATAACAGTCGCTATCATGTAAGAGTCTAGGGTTTTGTAGAAAATTGTTGGAAATAATGGAGAAACAGACGAAGCAACTCAAAAAGTTTAGCATGTTAGAAAGAAGGTAATTGTGTAAAAAAAAAAAAAATACACTTGGCAAGTAATTTGCTTTATTTTGTAAGTTACTGAAATGGTGTCGAGGAGTTGAGTTATGTGCTAGGCGCTACTGATTCGGTTTAAAACTATAGGACAAATGGAAAAACGTACTTTCTCCGTCTCAAAATAATTATCGTGTTTTTCATTTGCGTTTCTTAAGAAACCATTAATATGAATAAGATCTTCACTATTTCACCTTCTTAAAATATTTAAGTA
>NC_081345.1:41585328-41627416 GCF_029784015.1 Lycium ferocissimum | reverse complement strand
CCTATTCGAGATGAAGGATGGAGTTGAAGTGAAAATGATTTGTTGGTGAATTTCTACACATTATTAGTTTTTTTTTTTTTTTTTTTTTTGTGTGTGTGATAAAATTAAGTTATTTGCTGGTTGTCCTTCTATTACATATATGTTAGAGCCCTAAATATTAGTTGGACCAAAATATTGTAGTCGTAAAGATCGTGACTAATTTTGTTGTACAAAATATTGTTTAAGAAGAAGTGCTTTTAGATTTTTTACTTTAATTCACACATTTTACAATGTGTTTTTTTTCTTCTCAAACACTTATCGCGCATCGTACGTATACTAGTAATTATTAAAAAGAGGATAGTTTCCCATAGGATTTTGACAAGTGTCGGCGTAGGATCATGACATGTGGTAGTTTTAGGACAAGAAATAGTTAATTAGTTATTAGTTATTGTTTTTAATTTAGAAATAAAATTAATCTATATCTATATAATTATTAAAAAGAGGATAGTTTCCCATAGGATTTTGACAAGTGTCGGCGTAGGATCATGAAATGTGGTAGTTTTAGAACAAGAAATAGTTAATTAGTTATTAGTTATTGTTTTTAATTTAGAAATAAAATTAATTAATGGTATACATCTATACATTCTTTTAAACTGGTAACAAAAATTTGCCAGATCATGACTTTTCCACGTTCAAGTTTTAAGAATTTGTAATTCAGTTCTTCTAAATTTTACTTGAGAAAAATAAAAAATGAAGGGGAAAAAGAAAAAAGAGAAGGTGGTTTACAAAGGAAATAAGAAAGAAAGAAAGTGGGCAACAAAGATGGAACCGGTGCCACACAATTTTAGGACATTGCTAATAAACATTGTAAATAATTGAAATGAGATATAGAATTCTCAATTTGTTTTGAAAGAGTAAAAGTTCTAATTGAGATAATTAAAAAAAAAAAAAAAGCTAACCTAAATGCACATATATATAAATAATAAAAATCACACGATGCACATCACTTACCCCATTTCCCCCACTAATTCACAAATACACGCATGCACGCATTAAAACTTTAAAAATTTCTAAAACACGTTTTTTGGATCTTTTTTGTAACAAATTTATTTTCAGAAATATAAGCATAAAAAACACGTTCTTGGGAAGTTACCAAGTAAAGTTATAACCGCAAAAATGTCTAATTTTTGTATTTTAAAATTGGGAAGTTACCAACTGGTAAAATTATAACTGCAAAAAGAGAAATAAAATAAAGGGAAAAGGGTCAAAAATACCCCTCTACTTTGGAAAAATGGCTAAAAATATCCTCCGAACTTATTTTGGGTCAAAAATACCCCCTCTCAAAGGGATTTTCAAATATACTACTGTCTTGTACGGAAATTATCCCCAAAATAATCCGAAATCATTATTTAATCCGTTCCATCATTTAAACCCGACTCAACTAAATAATAACCCATAAGATCCTTTATTCCCCCAATTCCCTCAAACTTCAAACCTACATATTGGGTTTGAATAAGGATTATTATGGGTTATTATTTAGTTGAAATGATGGAACGGGTTTAAATAATGATTTCGGATGTTTTGGGGGGATAATTTCCGTCAAGACAAAGAGGAAAACTTTAAGGATGAGAGGGGTATTTTTGACCCAAAATAAGTTCGGAGGATATTTTTAGCCTTTTTTTCAAAGTAGAGGGGTATTTTTGACCCTTTTCCCTAAAAATAAAAATATAAGTAACAAATGCAGGGACAATTTGGTTCCACCAAATCCGGATAATGGTCCGGAACTTCCAAACCATTACTTATTCTTTATTTTTTCAAAAAAAAGTCTAGGCCGTGTAAGAGGTTGCATTTAACTTTTGGCTATTTGCATTCATGTTTTTAGTTTCCTTTCTTAATCGTACTTGCGTTGTGGACAAGCAATGAATCAAACTTTGGGTGTTTCTTAAAAGATTTAAATTTTGAGAATGTATGTTGAGTGTTTTTATTAATATAGTACTAATAGTGATTGATTTATTGTGATAGTCTGTCTGGGATTTACGCTTCACTGATCTCTCTTACTCCCTTGGTGTTCAAATAGCTTTTTCACATAACATTGTTGGTAGTCCTTTTTTTGTTCATTCCAAGTATAAGGGAATGTTGGTGTAAGATTCCTACGTAATCTTGTGATGCAAATAATATCCGGTCCATGGCTTGCTTGGTCACTTGAGGAAGCGGTGGAGGAATACAATGGAGATTCATTTGGGAAATCAAGCAGTCCTTTAAAGATCGATCCAAAGTATAAAAATGTATCCGTGCGCACCAACAAATGTCTGCTATGAATGTACTATTTGGTGAGCATTTTATTAAATGAATGGATGTCAATATTCGCGCGCATCAACAAAGGTCTGTTATGAATCTACTATTTAGTGTCATGGGCATTTTATTAAATGAATGGATGTCAATATTTATTATTGTGTATGGTTTCTTAAGTTTCTATCTAATTTATCCTTAATTCGTTACATGGTTGATTTATGCGCTACCTCATTCGATGAATGGTGAAGAAGACTAAGAAGACGCTGTTGGATAAGAGGCACTTTGTACTGGAGCAGATCCATCATTTGGGAGAAGATTCTCTCCCGTAAGGCTTATTTCTAAATTTATTTGGCGGAAGTACGCAAGCAAGCTTTTGAATTCAAGAGTAAGTTAATATCTTCTTTGATTTTTTTTAGGGAAGGTAATAAGTACTATCATTCAGTGATCAACACTTAGAGATGCTAAAATTACTGTACAAGGGAAAAAAAAAATTGTATCCCTCTTCTAAACTTGATAGGACTTATTGAAACCAAAAAAAAAAAGAAAAAAAAAAAGGATTTTGCCTAGCATAAATCATTGTATGATATCTTAATATAGATACTACTCTGCTTCTTAGATCTAAGTGGAATGTACCAGGATGTTGTAACATGAAGCAATCTAAATATTAAATTTGTTTTGCTCTCAATATTAAAATGCGTTCTTTAAAGTTTTTATGTTGCGGGTGTTTTGTTGTAGTGTTTTGGGATCATTGTATGTGCATATGCGTATATAATATTTGAATGTCTCAAATCGTATATGCATATAAGATTTGAATGTCTCAAATCTGTTTTCCTTGAGGTTGTCATTTATTTAGTTTTTTTTTTTTTTAGCTAAACTGTCCACCCAGGCTTTCAAGTCTTTATTTAGTTCATTTGAACTTAAGATATTATAAGTTGTGTGACTATTTTTTCCATCTTTTCTATCAGGTTGGTCTAAACCAATATGTATAGATGGACATGATTTTGAAAATCAATACCGGCAACTGAATGTTATTCAAGTAGTTGAAAACTCAAAATGATAATGCTAAGTACGAGCCCAACATGCCGAGTTTTGAGACAAGCTTTTGTCACAATCTTTTATGTACTACTTACAATTAACTACACACTTAGCCAAAGGCTTTAGTACTCGACACAACGGAAAATGACATTTCCATATACGTGGATATTCACAATTTAAAGGTCGATTCTATTTGCGGTGGAGGTTAAATTAGAATCTCTCGAAAATAGTACTTCTAATTCTATTTTTCTTAGAGATTACTGATTTAGATATCTTTATCTCTATGAATTTGAACTTTTCTTTTGCTGAATGATCATATATTTTCTTCTTGCCCAAAAGTTCACTTTAAGAGATCTAATTTCCATGAGGATAGATGTTCGAATTAAACATATGCGTTACTGCATATCGTTTGGTGGCATATATTTAGTGTGTGCATCTCACAAACTATAGTCATGTATGTGTAGCCCAAGGCAAGGTATCAAACATCAGTACTTCTGATTAGCTGAATCACAAACCAAACGAATTCCTCACTAATATATATTTTTCGAGCTCCTCCATTTCAATATTTTATTTATTGATATATACTTGCCTTTTGCAGGTTTTCATCCTAAACTACTCCAAATATTGTGGTTTATGGAATGGTAAAAGTTGCCTACTAAGCTGATGACTACAGCTCCTACGACATAGGAAATGATGAGTTCGAATGAGCTTATGATGATAATTTTGGGTGCTATGCATGATTAAGATGCTTGTGTGTTTTGCACATACTGTAGAATAAAAGATGTCTGTCATATACGCATCATAATGATGTACACAAAGTGTTTTAAAAGTGTTTTTGTAATGGGTATCTATTTCGCACATGTATATGGAAATGCCAAGTTCTGCCGTGTTAGTACCAAGGCCTTTGGCTAAGTGTACTTAGGGGTTGTAGTACAAAAAAAGATTGGGACTTAGGACTTCTTTCCTCTCTTTTTCTTTTCAATGGCAGGGTTTGAGAATTGTCTATCTACGACTACAAGATATAGGAAGTGTAAAGGCGTATTCGTTACAGACATTCAATACTCAAAGTGTTTAAACTAGAAATGTACGTATTATATTTGATTTTATTTAAATCTGTATTGTGTGTAAATTCTCATATATTATGGATTTCTTAGTCGTTTAGAAGGTTAGGAAGAAAATGATGTATAGTGGCTAATACTTACAAGAAGCTAGATACAGAAGCACTAACTGGGTTGTTTTCTAATGAAGAATAATGCACACACTTGGAACTTCTTTGATCTCATCTATCTTCTAATCTTCAACCATGCATCAATAGTGTTACTAGGAGTAAGCGATGTACCCTTTCTTTGATAATAAGATATCTGATTAAAACAAGCCTCTGCAAGTTTAGAATCTTTCTAACAAAGAGAAATTGTATTTGTGTTAAGGGGGTACTAAACTTGAACAAGAAGCGAAAGCATTCTCTATGTATTTTTATAGCTTCACACTTCTTTTTATGTTGTTTGGCTTTTGATTGCTCTACATATCAATACGGTTTTTCTCCCCGGTCATCATTAGTTAATTCGTTAAAGACATTAATATTGTCTACTAAATTTTTATTTTTCCTTTAGTGTTGCCTTATTAATCACTCCAATTATATCGACGTAACATTATTGTCATGCCAAGTGTGTCTTAAAGTTATGCTGATGGGATGGACAAAGAGATACCAAAGGTACACACATTGTAAAATTTTGAAAAATAAAATGTTTAATCCTTTATTGTTTTAAAATCCTTAAGTTAATTTTTTGTTAGTATATAAATTTGGTTAGGATGTTGAAGGCTTGATTTAGTATACTACTGGAGTTGATCTGCGGAAAATTAGATTTCGATGACTTCAATGACCCGTCAGATACATTAGAAAATACTTGAAGTCGTCAGTGATTCTAAAGAATATATTTCGTTAAATGTCAGATTTTTATTTTATTTCTAGAAATTATTTTTGTCACAAACAAGATATTTTTCGTACTGTCTATATTTCTGGTGTAAAATAATTCTATTTCTATTTTATAGGTATAAGTGCTTGAAACTAAACAATTTGAATTCTTGAATATTATAAACAAATTTATTTCAAATTATGTAGATGTGAAAACCTCATGATAATCGTGATACTAGGAAAATTAGAAAATTGAATCGTTGGCATCACTATGATTTTAAGATGAATTCAATTTTTTTGGGGTTCAACTTTTTACATGTTATTAACATGTTGTGTTACAGTGTAAGTATAAATTCTTAACGTTAGCATTTTCAAGATGATTAGAACTTAAAGTCTAAATTGTTACAATTATCTATCTACGCTCTTTTTTCGCTTGAAACTATCCGCGCATCGTGCGAGTACGGATACTAGTTTTCCCTAATAAATAAATAGTGCTGGTACCTACCAAATCTTAGCGGTTCTTTCAAAGAAAGCTTCTGAACCTCAAAAATCAACTTTGAGAAAACTCCAATGGCTTCTCAAACCCTAATTCTCCAAAACCCAAATCTTCCAAGAACTACTATCCTCTCTCATCCTTCAACCCTCATATACTCGAAACCCAGAACTATTTCCTTTTCCTCACGGCCAAATTCACTCGCAGCTCACATTCTTAAATCCAAGAAATTCACAGTTTCCGCATCATCCTCAACTGTTCTCGAAAACCCATCTGCGAATTTATCCACAAAGCCTTCAATTACACCCAACCCCTTAATCACTCGCTCCACGCGCACAATTACAACACTCTTTGCGGTCACTTTAGCTGTATCAAAGTTGGTCTTCAACAAATTGATCTTTAATGGATTGGGACAATCACTGGCTTACACCGCTGGCCCAATGTTTTTTGCGGCCCTTAGGGATCAGCCTACAACAGGAGGTTTAAACACCCCTTTTACTGTAGTTGCGGCTGGAATGGCTAAATGGCTTGATATATATAGTGGGGTTTTGATGGTTCGGGTTTTGCTTAGTTGGTTTCCTAATATACCTTGGGATAGACAGCCATTATCAGCTATTAGGGATCTTTGTGATCCTTATTTGAATCTCTTTAGGAATATAATTCCTCCGATATTTGATACTTTGGATGTGAGTCCACTTTTGGCTTTTGCTGTGTTGGGTACGCTTGGTTCGATTCTTAATAGCAGCAGGGGAGGATACTGAGGCAATTGATATGGAGTAAGGACCAATGATGCTTTTAAAAGACGTTGCTTTTTATGTTGGTCTTTTAATACGTGTGTTAGAGTTTGAGGGCTCAATGGTATTGTAGTAGTAATGTTGATTTCAGAGATTTTGGTATAACTCAAATGTTATTTATCTGGATGTATACTTGAATGAATAGCTAGTTGATGTGTTGAGAATATAGGGGCTGTTTGCCACTGATAAATTTTCTGTTTGTGTATTGTTATGCAATCTGGGGTTATGGGGGCTGAAGTTTAAATTACAATATCAGTAAAAATATGCTTTGTGGCAATGTTGTAAGGGTGAGGAGGATGAATAAATTGAAAGCTTTCTTTGAATATTTCAGAGTCTGTGTGTCAAATAGAAATGAACTTGAGACCCATGCTATTTTATATACGACTTTTGAGCTAACATTTGACGAACTCTTCCAATTTCAACATACGTGATCTTATTATAGCTTCTTTGTAATGCCTTGTGTTTTCAGTTTTCGAACTGAGATTGCTATAGGGTGGAATAGATATCTATTGGTAAAATAGAACAGTATATAGAATGCATGAGAGAAGTTAGGCTTATTCTATGCCCCTTTGTTTTTTCATAAGCCAATTGGCTCTTTTTTTGTTATTGATCGGGGGGCATTATTGTAGTCCTATTTGCAACGATTTAGCACATAACATTCCCTGACATTGGGTTGTCTTGATTGGAGAGTTGACACAGATAGTGTCATAGTAACCAAAGCATGGCTACCATGAGTCATGTTGATTGTGAGAGAGTGACTTTCTTTCTGTTATTGCTCTTTGATGCGCTATTCACTTTCAAGTCTGCCATTATTATGGTTAATGCCATATATTCCACTCAGTTATCTTGCTAGACGGTGACGCATATATTTGCAGTACGTATGATTTTTGGAAAATGTAATTAGCAATCCTTACAGAGCTTCCTTGAATCTTTACTTGAGCCGAGGGTTTATCAAAAACAACTTCTCCGCCTTCACAAGGTAGGGGTAAGACTGCGTACACACCACCCTAGACCCCACTTGTGGGATTAAACTGGGTATGTTGCTGTGGTTGTACAGAGCTTCCTTGAGTCAAATGTTTTCACTTTTCATCATCCAAGACTTCTTCTGGATTCTCGCATGTGGATTGTCACATGTGCTTATGTTCTCAAAATGTTGATGGTTTATTGTCTTGTTGATGAGGTATATTTGTGGCGAGGATTCAACTTATCTAAGTTGAAATTGCAAAAGTTTTTTTTTCTATTATCAGTGTATTTTTTGCCGGTTGTGATATATGTAGGTTATCATCCTTTGCATATTACCAATCTAAGCTTGCTATATAAACTTGTAAATGGCCTTTTAAGTGTCGTTTATTACATTGTCAGTGCATGAAAGTTAAACTCTAGTGGCAATACGTAATTGTGCCTTAGTGATGACTATTGGAAGGATCACAAAGGAAAACCATTAAGAGCCCGTTTGGATTGGCTTATAAGCTTGCTTTATAAGTTCGTTTTAATAAAATAAGCCTGCCTTAGTGATGACTATTGGAAACAAATTTTTATGTCTAAAAATAAGTTAGCCTACCCCAACTTTTTTTTTTTTTACTATGTTCACATTTTAAGGCCATCCAAACCATCTAAGAGTTGGAAAACAACCTTGTAAAATGTCAGATATGGCCATTGCCTCTTCAGTGGCACAACCTTACGCTGTATGAGAATCTCAAGTGATGCAGTGATGGTTATTTTGAGCATTCCAGTAATGTTGTACCCCTATAAATTATACCTTGGTGGACTTGACGTACTACTGCATGTTCATAGGCACAGAAAACATGCTCTTAGACAGCTGGTGATGATTTTCAACGCCTTAACAGATCCATGGGAGTATTCTAAAGAATTTTAACTCTATTTGTTTCTCGGCTGTATTTTGCTACCTTCTGGCATTGCCTTTTGCAGAGAATGTTTCACTAACAAAGGTTGCTTGGGATTGTAAATGAGCCGCACTGTAAAACTAGGTCCATAGTTATGGTGCTGAGTCATTCGTTAATTTGAAGTGATCATGAAGCGAGGAGGACCACGAGATGTTAGATTCAAATTCTAATGGAGACAAAATATATTTTCTTTCAATTTGCCCAAGGCTTGATGAACAAAGTTACCGGTAATTGTCCTTGTGGGTAGCAGTTATTGGACGAAATGGGTCGAGGTGCGGGGAAGCTGGCCATGAGAGTCATTAAAGAATTGATGTAGCATTTTGGTATGCATACCTTGAAAACATTAGTAATGTTTGATAGTTACAACAATGTCCGTAAGATTGCCCGTTCATGCTGGTAGTTGTTCTAAAGACGACGTTCAATTGATAATTTGCACCTTATAAGCAATGAAGTGGGAAGAGAATCATAAGATTTTAGATTCAAATCCTAGTAGAAGCAAAAACACATCATCTAATAACAAACTATTTTTTATCTAATAAGACATCATCTAATAACAAACTATGGTATCTTATTTTGTAAGTTAACCCCACATACGCTGGTGGAGGTAGCACAGGGAGTGAGAAACTATTTTTAACTCAAATTGAAAAGAAATACTTGCTATTTTACTAAGGTCAATTAGACAATTTTCTTTTTTCACCCAATCAATATAATAACATCTACGGCCTTTTTAAATGCGAAACTAATTAAACAAACATGCAAGTAAAATATAAATAGAACTAAAATCAAAATACAAATGTTGGAAAATAAAATAAAATAAAATTGGAGTAGCAACGTAATTAGTGTAACTTTCACTTAAGTATAGAGTTACAAACTTTTAAAAACACATCATACTTTATCATCCTCATCTGTGATCTAGCCACGGATCTACTCCAAAAAAAAAAAAAGATATAAAAAATGGAAATCTTTTTTTTTATTCAGTATATAATTATGAAATCAAAATACTATAAAAAGAAGAAGAAGAAGAGGGAAAAAGAAAACAAATAAAATTTGAAACGTCATATCAAATCGAAAAATATTCCGGCACCAGTTAACAGATAGCGTGACTAAACATTCAAATTTCTCTCGTAAGCGAAAACTCTCCCAAATTAGGTCAGTGCCGGCACCAAACGGCACCTCTCGGCCGTCCGATCTAAATATCTACACAGCAACAGTTCAGTATGAGTGGTGCGCGATTATGCGCATTGCTAGGGGAATTAGGATATGAAGGACATCAATCACTTGATCCTGATAGTTTCGAATGGCCTTTCCAATACGACGATGCTCGACCTGTACTTGATTGGCTTTGCTCTAGTCTTCGTCCTTCTAATGTCCTTTCCCCTTCCCAAGTCACACAGTGAAGTCTCTCTTCCTACATTCTATAAAATATTGCTTTTGTTTCCGTGTATAATTTTATCTAAGCGTCTAAATTTTGTGATAAATTGAAATTTAGAATTCAATCTATTTGTGGATCGGAAGCTGTACTAAGTATCAAGCTTCTAGTTAAATCTGCTTTTTTATTATCTGTTTACTCTGTGTGTGTGTGTGTCTATTTCAAAGTTACTACACAATGTCATTTTAACTACTTGATTGCTTCGGTTATTTGTATAATATTTTTTTGTAAAATGAACGTCTCTCTTTCAAATTCTTTTTCTCTTCCTACATGTTACATAATTCCTTTGGTTTGCGTGTTTAATTTTTATCTAAGTGTCGAAATTGAGATAAAATGAAATTTAGAGTTCATTATATTTGCCGTTTATTTTATTTTTGTGTGTGTGTGTGTGTGTGTGTGTGTTTTCATTCTAAAGTTAGCTACATAGTGAAGTTTCTCTTTCAATTTCTTTTTTCTCTTCCTACATTCTACATAATTGCAGTAGTTGTGTGTATAATTTCATCTACACGTCGAAATTTGAGATAAAATGCAATTTAGAATTCAATTTTTTTGTGGATCGGAAGCTGTACTAAGTATCAAGCTTGTAATTTAACTTCTCGTTTACTATCTGTTTATTGTGTGTGTGTTTTCATTTTAGAGTTACTAGCTACATGATTGCTTCAGTTGTGTGTAGAATTTTGTGTAAATTGAACTTCTCAAGAGATAAAAGGGAGTTTACAATTCTATTTATTAGTATATAGGATTCATCGGTAGCTGTACTAACTACCGACCTTCTTGTTAAATTAGTTGTATATTTATCAGTTTATTGAGTTTTTGTAATTTGTATAGTTACTAAGCAGTCCCATTTTAGCGTCTTATGTTTAATGTCTTACACAGTTCATTTAGTTGTGTGTACAATTTAAATCTAAGTGTCGAAAAATGTCTAGAAATTCTATCTATTAGGAGGTCGGAAGCTGTACTAAGTAGCAGCCTTGCAGTCAAATTTGTTTTATATTTAATATTTCTTTCAAAGTTACTAAGCAATGTCATTTCAATGTCTTTGACATCATTAATGGGGATGATTTGGCTTTACTAATGGGGATGATTTGGCTTTACTCTTGAATGAATAGGTGAGTATCTGCAAGACTCAATCTTGTGTAGTGGACTTCCCTTCTCTCCTTTTCTCTTTAGAAATATATGTTGGCTTGGATATTGGCAATAGAAGTTTAGAAAATGTTGGCTAGTGTTAATTGATGAGTTTAAAGTTCAATGAGTATACACAATGATAATTGTGAGTGTTCTACTGAAAGGTATTTTCAAGTTTCATTATCTCTTGAGCTTTCTTAGGATTGAGGCGTGATTGTAGTAGTTGTTGCATTGTCTCTTGAGCTTTTCTACTGATTGTCTTTTGTTCACGAAGTGCTGTATTTGTTTATTAGTTATTAATATCTTTTAATTTAGAAAAGAAGTAAATTTGTTCAATATGACTCTATCTTCGATCTCAATCATTGAATACGAAGTGTTTCAGCTGCTTGAAATGACATCTCTGGACAACATAGGTACTTATAGAATTTATGTTGACATTACTCTATTAGACGCTGTTCCTATCCTTCTATTCATTTTATTTTCTTGCATTCGTCAGAATTCCCTACTTTTATAGACGGAACACATTATTCATCCTTCTATTTATTGTCCTCTCTTGTAACCTAGGTACGAGCATCTTTTACATGAAGAGAAGCTGTTGGAGGTACGCTGTCATGCCTTCACACACCCTCAACTTCATATTTGATAGAATTTGAAGATGTTTGCTATCATGTCCTTTCTTTATTCCTTCTTGCCACTATGTGTATACATACACACTCATTTGTGCAATGACTTCACAGGGAGAAGATCTAGACTTTGCTTATGACAGCATTTCAGCCTTCTCAACAAGGAGAGAAAACCAAGAAGCAGTTTTTGGAAGCGAAGAAGGATTGAAGGATATACGGTGATGGCAATTGTCTCTTAGACCTGCTGTTCTTTATTGCTAAACCTTTACTATTCTATCCTCGAAGTTTGAGTGCATATAAATGCTCCAATTATATTGTTGAGTTAATTCTAGTTTCTGAACGATTCACATTCACATTGTGGCCTACCTATACTCTTAAATGTATCACTGCTCCAGCATTGTATTTACTCATGATGTGACAGTAAGTTGTACAGTTAAAGAAATTAGTCAAACATGCTTTTCATCTCATCTTTGCTTTTTTTTTTTTTTTTTTGTTGTCTGATTCTCTTTTACTATTTTTTGAGCCTATCAGTCCTGGTACACTATTAGAAATCTCTCAGATTGTGGGTGTTAGCAGACCCCTCAGATGATTCTGCTTATGCTTCATCTTTGCTCATTTCAAATGAATAGGTTTCAGAGTATTTTGTTTTACGTTTGCTCTGTTTTTCTCTGATATTGATGGTTTGCTTAATCATCAGTGATGCAACTTTAGCATTAAAAGCGGAAGAATTGGAGTTGCAGAAACAGCTGAGACGATTGCAGTCTCAATATGATATGCTCACTGGGCAGGCTTCTTCATTGATTCAGGGAAGAAGGGCTCGAGTTGCAGCTACTTCTGTCCTTAACGGACAGCAGGCCACCATAGATGACAGCCTTTCTGCAAGGAATTTAGAGGTATGCCAGTTAGTTGCAAGTTATTTTATCATTTGCATAGTTGAAATGCAATCTATACAATGAATATCATCTCCTATTATGGCTGCATATGTAAGGTTGTTATTGATGGTAAAATCAGTTAATGTGAGGATATGTTAAAGACAGTGCTGCCTGGTGATATGTAGGCAGGTTCAAAGTAAACTCTTCCTTTGCTTTACCTGCAACACAACCAAACACAGGTTAAATTCTATTTTGACGGCTGACAACTTGAAAGAGGATGAGAACAATATTAATTCCTGGCTGCTGAAGTGGCAGATCGAAAATGTTAATCTGACAACTGATTTGTGGTTTTCATTTTCACTTTTGTATCCGTGACTATTTATTTAAGATGTTAAAACTCCTGAGGCAGATTAAACATAAAGGACTTAGGTGAGAGATAGAAGCAAACATGGAATGTAGCACCTTTAAGTGTTTTTAGGAGAATCTGGAGACGAATATGCTTATTGACATTTGAAAGGAAAACAAAAGAATGCACTTGAAGGATTTGGAAGTGTGTTTGGAAGATCAAGAGCTCCTTATTATTACATATGAAACTTTCCCAATGTTTGGGTGCTTGGATCAAATAATCAGAGGTCTTGAACCTTGAATAGCATTGTAGTAATTCCATTTGGCAGTTTTCTGGTGCATTAGCAATATGACATTGAAGTAGGTTACCAAAAATATGTCATTGAAGTATTGGACAAAGTGGCATAAAAGAAATTCTTCAGGAATAAGTGTGCGCTTTTGAAACAACTAAATTCTTAGCTCCTCTATTTCTTATTTAAGCTCATCTTTTCATCATATCTTAAAGTATTGACTTATAAGCTGTGCTATGTTTATGGTCATAATCATCAAAATTTGTATTTTGCATCAGTGGAGTTGCCTTTAGGAATTCATTATGTTGCACTATTTTCCATTTTTGTAACGTATGTCACTTTAAATGTCTGCTTTTGCCTATATTTTTCACTATTTCCATTTTTGTAATGTTAGCACGTTAAATATGTCTGCTTCAGATTGGCCCTTTACATATTAGCCGACCTGTTGTCGGTTTATTCTTTGGGCTGGTGTTGGCAGCAGGCATGTTATGTAGCTTGCTGCCCACGGCCCCCTAACCATATCTTTAGCAAATGTCTCCACTAAAGAAGCTTGCTGCCCACAGACCACTCTCTATATATCTTGTCTCTATAATTTTCGTTTGCCAGTGAACATATATCTACTCCCGTGGGGGAATGTGCACATAATGATAGTATGTTATAATTTTATATGGTTCCTAAAATGCTTCACTATACATAGATGAATGCAGTTCTTGGAAGGATGGCTTCTACTACGCAAGAGTTGGCACACTATCATTCAGGGGATGGTACAAATTTTCACTTATAACTGTTCAGAGAATTTGTGTTATTGATTAAAGGGTTTATGTGGTGTACAAAGATTCCTATTACCTTGGCTTTGAATGTCACTCCTTGAGATCTTCTGTAAATTCTACTGCTTAAAATGTAATGACTATCCAGCTTCTCCAAAAAAGATGGGACTATGCCTTTTCAAGAAGAGTGCTACTGGTTACTGCTTATTTTTTTTCTTCAAATGACCTGTTTGAGCACATGTCTTGTGTATAGTCTGTAAATATGCTGCATATTTACATTAAACTAGTGTAACAGTCTATTGCTTAGCTCACTTGGATGTCGAGGTTCCAACTTGATTAAGATTAGCAGGTCAAACGAGAATCTGAATTTAGCAAATTCTGCTTCCCTTTCTGTGTTATACTCCGTGAGCTATAATTCATCTTTGATTAGAAGGTACTTGGGCCCAAGACCTAAAAAGTTATTTGGATTTCCTTACACAATCCACGTGGGACAATTAGTAACTCAACATATTTAAAACGAGGTAGTTAAGAATCTATTTTGAACTCTATATCTATCTTTTTACTATTGTGACTATCTCTTTGATATTCCAAATTCTTTTGTATTGTAGAAGATGGAATATACCTTTCTTACTCGGACTTCCATGCATATCTGCTGGTGGATGCATCTTGTGTAAAGGAGTTAAATCAGTGGTTTACCAAGCATCTAGATACAGTACGTTTGGAACATTATTTTTTAACTTGGTTCTTTCCCTTGTGAGCATTTTTATCTTCTTAACCCTGGGACATCATGGTACCATAATCTATTACAAGATGTTTCGCAAAGTGTTTCTACCTCCAAACCAAATAATGTCACGTATATTTGGAGACTCATCAAACCTTAGACATAGGACTTGGGTTATGGTAGCAACATAAAAGGAAAAGCTTGCACTCAATTTTGATATAATGCGTAACTGTGAACTGATATTGCTTAGTGTTGATCCATGAATACTTGTTACTTTTACCTGTTCATTAATCCATGAATTCTTTTAGGCCTGACTTTCATAACACCAAAAAAGTCGTCGTAATCTGATCATGGAAATGTTAACCTCTAAAGTATCACTTCCTTGGAACTTCTCTTATTTTTAAATAGAATTCTTAAACGAGCCAATAAATGATCTTGTTTTGAGTTATATATTTAGAGCCCGTTTGGATGGGCTTATGGCTTTTGACTTATAAGCCAAAAGCCATAAGTTAGAAATTGTAGCTTATGGCTTTTGACTTATTTTTCTCATTTTGGCTTAAAAGCAAGTTCTTAAAAGAACTTTTTTATTTTATCCAGACACTACAAAAGTGCTTAAAAGCACGTAAAATAAGCCAATCCAAACAAGCTCTTAATGTTGAGCTTATTCTCTTCAGCTCTACTAATATTGGAAGGCTTACTGTGGGACTTGTGTTTCTTTCTGTATACTACATGATAACAAACAACAACATACCCAGTATATTCCCACATGGCGGGGTCTGGGGTGGGTAGAGTGTACGCAGACCTTACCCCTACCTTGGGAGGTAGCAAGCTATATGAGAGATCTAAAAAAATAAGCGAGTGCACAAAGATAATAATACTCCTAATACGGAAAAGAATTCCTTGCGGCCCCCTACTAGCCCTCTACCCTGATACTCGACCTCCACACGCTCCTATCACTAGTCATGTCCTCGGTAAGCTGAAGTAGCGCCATATCCTGCTAAATCACCTCTCCCCTGGCCTTCTCTGGCCTACCCCTCCTTCTCTTCGGGCCCACCACTGCCAGCCTTTCACACCTCCTCACTGGCGCATCAACGCATCTCCGCTGCACATGGCCGAATCATCTCAACCTCCCTTCACGCATCTTATCCACCACTAGGGCCACACCCACCTATCCACCACTAGGGCCACACCCACCTTGTCCCGAATCACTTTATTTCGAATCCTATCTCTCCTGGTATGTCCGCATATCCATCTCAAAGATCCTCATCTCTGCTACCTTCATTTTCTGGACATGAGCTTTCTTAACTGGCCAACATTCCGTCCCATACAACATAGTCGGTCTAACCACCACTTAGAACTTTCCCTTTAGTATAGGTGGCACCTTCTGATTGCACAACACCCCTATGGGAACTTGCATTTCATCCATCCCGCTCCAATACGATGTGTGACATCGCCATCAATCTTACCATTCCCTTGGATGATCGATCCCAGGTACTTGAAACTTTTTTTCTTCGGGATGACCTGAGTATCTAGCTGCACGTCCTCGTCCTCTACCTGAATCATATCACTGAACTTGCATTCTAAGTACTCTGTCTAAGTCCTGCTATACTTGAAACCTTTCGATTCCAGGGTCTGTCTCCAAACCTCCAGTCTCGCGTTAACACCGCTCCGCGATTCTTCAACAAGCACAATGTCATCTGCAAACAACATGCACCACGACACCTCTCCTTGAATGTGGCGCGTCAGTGCGTTCATCGCCAAAGCAAAAAAACAGGCTAAGAGCGGACCCCTGATCCAGGGCCATTGTGACTGGGAAGTGTTCTGAGTCACCTCCAACTGTCCTCACCCGGGTCTTGGCTCCATCATACATGTCTTTAATCGCTCTAATGTAAGCTACGGGAACACCTCTAGCTTCCAGACATCTCCATAGCACCTCCCTTGGGACTTTGTCGTAAGCCTTTTTTAGGTCAACAAACACGATGCGCAAGTCTTTCTTCTTATCCCTATACTGCTCAACAACCTCCTCGCAAGGTGAATGGCTTCTGTAGTCCGACGCCTCGGCATGAATCCGAACTGGTTCTCCGAAATAGACACTATCTTCCTCATCCTCGCTTCCACCACTCTCTCCCAAACTTTCATCGTATGGCTCAACAGCTCGATACCCCTATAGTTGTTGCAGTTCTGGATATCCTCCTTGTTCTTGTACAACGGGATCATGGTGCTCCATCTCCACTCTTCTGGCATCTTCGACGTCCTAAAAATAACATACAACAACCGCGTAAGCCACTCCAAGCCTCCCCTGCCCGCATTCTTCCAAATTCTACCGGGATTTCATCTGGCCCGGCCGCTCTTTCCCTGCTCATCTTACGCATAAGCCCCTCAACCTCTTCAACCTTGACCCGCCTGCAGTACCTAAAATCGCGGCGGCTCTCTGAGAGCTCCAATTTGCCTAATACGATGTTCCGGTCCCCCTCTTCGTTCAAGAGTTTATGAAGGTAAATCTGCCATCTTCGTCTAATATGGGCATCTTCCACCAAAACTTCGCCTCCCTCGTCTTTGATATACTTCACTTCATCCAGGTCCTGAGCCTTCCTCTCCCTCGCTTTGGCTAGCCTGTATAATACATGATCTGCAATCTTATTTTAGATGCTGAATTTTATAGTGGCTATGCATATGCAATACCGTCAATGAATTGCGCTTAGGATGACCAGACTGTACCCCTCTGCCAACCTTGAAAATGTCCCTTTGCCGGGCCAAAGCCCTAACCCGTACCATATAATCTGCTCTTCTAGATTATCTAGGATCTTAGTGACTCAATTTTTGTGCTTTTATGGTACGACTTGATTTTAGGGTCCAGCTGATTGGTTGTTGAGGATGCTAGGTCGAGTGTTTACCTAAATGACATATTGAGTGTTTTACTTTGGGTTCTCAACTTTTTGCAAACGTAGTGATTATCTCATTTGGTGGGGTTTGCCTTAGGAAGGCCAGTCTCGTGTCATCCAGCCAACTATTACAATGTTCGTTTGTGTAGCTGAAAACTTTGGCCCTTTCCATCTGATCTGCTGCTCTTTCCAGATCTATTTTATAGGATTTCAGTGACTTGACTTTGCTATTATTGGTTTATTGTGGTTTAGGGTCCTTACAGATTAGTTGCAGAGGAGGGAAAGTCAAAATGTTCATGGGTTAGCCTCAATGACATATCAAACGTTTTACTACGAGGTATTTACATTTGGACACCTCCTTTCGCATTAGGCTTTTCTGCAAGTTGAGCACACGTTTGTTTGGATTTGCTCGTGTACTTATTGATAGAGATTTCTTCTCCTAAGAATTTGGAGAAGTTGATTCTGAAATATGTTTCATTGTGACATGACAGATTTGGAAAAGTCACACCACCAGCGTGTTTCTGAGTTGCAACGCCTTCGCTCCATGTATGCAGTATTTCTTTTGCTTTAACCTAAGGAAAGTGTGTTTTAGATTGGATGTGCAAAGATGTCTTTCATGGCCAATATATATAGGAGTTTGCTTTCTGTTTCAATGTTTCTTAACTTTTTATATTACGTCTTTCCTATTGAATGTCTTGGCTTTTATTGGGATGTATCACGGCCATCTATATAATTTGTCATATAACATCAGAAGTTCAAGAGATTTTACTTTTGTGGTTCCTATAGTATGGAGATATAGAAAATTAGCATAAGTTTAAACTACTTGGAAGTACTTCCCCTGTATGTCAATCGGGAATCATCGCTGAGGCCTTCAAGAAAGAAATTGTCAACCCAGCTTCATGGTTGCCTTTTTTTGTGTGACAGATTTGGTCCAAGTGAGAGGCAATGGATAGAAGCTCAAGTTGAGAATGCTAAGCAACAAGCAATTCTTACTGCGCTTAAGGGTCAACTGACATCAGACGAGGCTCACATTCATCTGGACCTTCATTCTCTTCGGTAGCTCTCATTTATCTGGACCTTCATCACCAAATAGTTTTTATTTTGAGATATTGAGGAATGTATTTATCTACAACCTGTTAGTAAACTTTGTTGCTGTTGGTATCTCTTTATTCAATGATACTCTGCCTTTTAGTAAATGTAGTAGTTCTGAAAACGGACGTCCTAATTTTTTTCCTCTGTATGTTGTATCCTTGCTTGCGGACTACCTTATCATAAAATTTATTATCTCTTTGCAGGAGAAAACATGCTGAACTAGTTGGAGAAATTTCTATTTTGTATCGCAAAGAAGAGAAGTTATTAGCAGAGGTTTGTTCTAGCAGTATTATCTTTTCTGGTCATATTCCAGCTATTTATTACTTAAACTTATATAGTCATGACACAAGAGAAGTTGTCAGTTAGCACCCTGAGAGAGAGAGTATAGAGTTATCAGATTGTTGATTAGGTGATGCTTCAATATCAGCTCATGTGATCGATACATAATGAACAACATATTTAAATTTCATGACAACTTCTTCAAGAGTTCCTTGATGCCTTTAGCTTTTAATGTTATAGTTGAACATATTACCTACTGCAAATCTTCTTTCAGACTATTCCTGATCTTTGTTGGGAGCTGGCTCAGCTACAAGACACATACATCTTGGAAGGTAATAATATTATCATCTGACCTGTGATCTTAAAATTTTAATTAGCATATATTTTTCTGATGAATGCTATATCTTCTGGAATATGTAGGAGACTATGATCTAAAAGTCATGCGCCAAGAATTCTACATTAACCGGCAAAAAGCGGTATGTGTAAGACAGGGTGATGTGTTTCCTATACAGTTATTTTCTTTATTTCTTCTACTATCAACCATCATAAGGAGCAAATATTAAAGGCCCAGTTTTGCTAATTTGGCATGTAACAATTCTAATACCATGTCGTTCTTGGTTCCATTGTTAGCTACCTCTGGCAATCTAACTTAGTTTGATGCTTAGAAATTCTTGTAATTCTTACTTAATTATGTTCCTTTGCAGTTCATAAATCATTTAATTAATCACGTTGCAAGGCATCAGTTTCTGAAAGTAGCATGTCAGTTGGAAAAGAAGACCATGCTTGGGGCATTTTCATTGCTTAAAGTTATTGAGTCTGAGCTGCATGGATACCTGTCAGCAACAAAAGGCAGAGTGGTATGTATATCCGTAGAATGATTCATGTCACAAGACTGGAATTAAACTTGATGAACCTTCACCAGTTTGATTTTGTTTTTGTTCTTCCCTTCTCCCACTTTTTAAGCCTTATTCAACTTTCAATACCTAACGTCCCTAGCTTTCCAAATGTCGTTTTTACTTTCATAAATTGAAAGATAAAAAGGGATGACCAGGAAATTTTGGATATAAAATTTTCTTTACAACAAAAATGGCATGTTTTTGTGGAACTTAGAATCTGAACTTTATGGAACAGTAGCTGAATAGAGTTGAATGGATACAAACTAATTTGGGGTTGAGGGTTTCGATTAATTGGTTGATTGAAGTACTTGATTTTTAATGAGAACCTTGGAATGGCGAGGTGGTTTTTACTGGTTGATGCGTGTTTAAGAGGGCAATGTAGGACGCCAATTGAAATATTGGCACAGGATGGTTATACCTTTGATGCCTCTTAAAAGAAAATTTTCATCTTTAATTGGGAAGTAGGTGTAAGGTCTGCGTACATCTTACCGTCCCCAGACCCCACTAGTGGGACTACACTGGGTATGTTGTTGTTAATTGGGACATAGGACTACAATATTCATCTTTGCTTTATTAGTTGTCCACTCATGCAACATTTTTTTTTTTTTTTTTTTTTTTAGGGTCGATGCATGGCACTGATTCAAGCTGCATCTGATGTTCAAGAACAAGGAGCGGTGGATGATCGCGATACATTTCTTCATGGCATCAGGGACCTTTTAAGTTTATATTCAAGTAATGGATCTGGACATGGAAATATTACTTCACCATTTTTTGGGTTATTATTCATACTAATTCAATTCTTCAGATACCCAAGCTGGTCCATCAACATATGTATCAGCACCGGGCATTGTTCAACAGATATCAAGCCTTCGTTCAGATCTGATGTCTTTACAATATGACCTTGAACATACCCTTCCTCAGGATAGAGATCAATGTATAAATAAACTGTAAGTTCTCAATTCTGCCAAATTATACCAGTCTCTATAACTCCTCTCCGGTATTCTGACAAAATATTAATTGTACTGCGGACATCTTTGAAACATTAGAACAAGATTTAGTGCACAATACACTCTTAGATGGTCCTATATAGCACTGCCAACGCAATGGTACATCCACATTTTTAAATTGTTTTTTATCCTAAAAGAACACCAAATTATCGCCATGTGTTTTCCTGATGAATCAGTGCTGAGAGGGAAAAAGAAATCCGTCAAATACCAGTTCTGTCTGCCTATCGATCTGTTTCTATCTCATTATAACGTATAAGGTATGCATGGTACACACGCTTGCAAAATTGTCAGGTTGTGTAGTGTCTCTCTCTTTCCTGAAGTGGTCAGACATGTCTTCATCTACAAGTAATGACTTGCTGGAACTTCAAGGACCTGCAACTAGGATCTAGTCAAGATATTTGAGTTTCCTAGGATGTAGTTATGAAGTTTCTTGAAAGATCCGTGAGGTTGTGTTTGTAGTAATTGTTCATCGGAAGACTGGAGTTTTGGACCTGATATCTTTAAGAAGTCCATTGAAATCTTCTGGGCTGGTTATATAATGGAATCTCTGAAAATGATACTTTAAGGTCACCATGTAGCAAGGGTGGCTAAGAATCATTCGGTTTTGCATAAACCATATTTCTTTTACCGTTGTAGGTTTCAATTGATGCTTGAACCTATCAGCTCTTGATAATATTTCAAAGAAGTTATTACATTATCTAAATTCAATGAGTTTGCTTATACAATCTGCATAGACTTCTACACTGACATATTGGCATTTCTATAATTTAATCAATACTAATGGTGATTAGAGATAGAAACGTGTCATGGCGTGAAACCATCTTATATCTTTCTTGTGTCACATATTAGGTGCACGCTTCTTCAAAGTTTGCAGCAGCTATTATTTGCTTCATCAACAACTGCTCAACCAATTTTAACTCCTCAGGTAGATTTTTTGCCATTATGCCTTTTGCTTTGTGCAAATATGGCTTCTCTCTCTCCTTCCCCCCTCTTTCTGTTTGCTCAAAGACTGCTTAACTAATCACTGCATCCAAATTGGAACTTTAGATTCTTTTACTTGGAGGTAATAGGAGTATCTATTTACTTAATGGAGTTTTTTCCCTCTGCTTTTCCATAATGTGCGGGTCATAATTGAGCGCCTTTTTTTTTTTTTCGTAGACTCTGATATACCACTATCTTTTGCTTATTGAGAAAAAAAAATGTTCTTGATTGCATAGCTTACCGCACTCATATAGGACTGTTCTCCACTATAACTCCTACTTTGCAATATGTTAGGTGGGTCTGAAATTAGACTTATAATAATGGTCTTTTTTGGTGCATAACTTTTAGATGGTTACTCGCTCTGCACTTCAGTCCCTTTTTCTGTTCAATCTTGAAGATTTTAACTCTTGCTTCTCATTTATGTCCTTCCCTCTATAGACACTAATGAAGCAGCTAGCAACATTGGAAGACTACAATAAAAACCTATCTCGTGCCATTGAAGACGTGACCAGTGAGCATCTGAAGAAGAATGAGGTGAGCTTTCAGCTCGAGTCTTCTTATTTCTGTCTCTAAATAAACACCATCACTAATTTCCGGTGCTGTTTCATTTCTCAGATGGTTACTGTTGTAATTGATATTGTTTAAGAAAAAGCACGTCATCACTCTTTTTTATGCTTTATATTTCTGGAAGATGGAAACTGATACTTGATATCCACATCATAAAACAGATTTACAGACATCAAAAAGCGGAGAAGACTATTGAGAGGCGAGTTTTTGTTGACTTCTTCTGCTATCCTGAGCGCTTAAGAAACAAGGTCATGGAACTTGCAGCAAGTGTTGGGGCTTTGCAATCATCATAGTTGCTCCTCTTTGTATATTGTCCTTTGTACGTAGTCATTGTTTCTTCATTTCCTTGAGTCAGCTGATGGAATTTCTGGTGTAATGTATGTAGCCCTGTTTCTTCTTTCTTGCCTTCAGTTCAATATTTTTCAGCATGTGATGGGACCTTTGGATCCCAGCCTCATGATTCACATGGTACAATTACTAAACGCGTACCCTGCACTAGTTATCTTGTATGCATGTCATGAAAGTGTGTTCCAAAGGTATTAGAAGGAATATCAACATTCAGCGGTAAATTTGAGAAAAAGACTCGGTATATTAAATTATTAGTAAATGTAGTTGTGGAAGACAAACAAAAATACGGTCATATGCTTAATATATTAATTATCCTACGTCCTTGAAGTGAAATCCCTGTTCTCATGTTACGCGGTGTTGATATTGTTGTGGAATTATATGGGTGCAGTATCCACCGTTTGCGACAAAATTCTTGGAAGCCATGTAGATCTATTAACTCCTTCATGCCTTTTAAATTAATAGTAACCAATAAGCTAAGATAAGCACAAAACATAATATCCATCCCAAAGTTTAGGCGTGTAACTAAGGGCCCGTTTGGCCATAAATACCAAAAAAAAATTCACTTTTTTTGGAATTTTTGAAGTTGGAGCTGAAGTTGGAGTTGTGTTTAGCCATAGTTTTTAAAATTATAGTTTTTGGTGAAACGTAGTGTAAAAAAGTTAAATTTTTTTGAAAAACAAGTTTTTCTTGTTTTTAGTATTCCGGAATATAACTCCGTTAAAAAGTGAATAATTTTTATGGCCAAACGCTAAAAGTAAAAAAAAAAAAAAAAAAAGGAAACGCCCACTAAGTTATTCACTTTTTTCACTTTATGGTGTTTGGCTATAAAAATTTCAAATTGTATTTAGAATTTGGAAACAATCAAAACCTTGTTTTTCACTTTTTTCATTTTCTATTTTGGACCTTTACTTTTGTTTTTGTGTTTTCAATTTTCATCCCAAAATTTTTTATGTTGCTCAGTTTTTATCCTAAAAGTTCATACAACATTTCACTAGTCAGAGGTAACTTATGTTGCTCAGTTGCTCTCCACTCTAACAACATTGAAAATCATGTGCTAAAAAGCCTTTTAAAAAAAAAGAAGAAGCAGATGGGAATTTTGCAATAAAATTACATTTACAGATACTATATTTTGTATGTACACTCGTAAGCTTCTCAGTTGCAGCCTTTTGATGAAAAGAAACCATCAGTTTTGAGCACTCCATGAGCTGATCTCAAGTATAATTGCTATATTTTTCACACTGGTTATGTTTATCAACTGCTTTGGGTGGTTTTGCTAGTTTATAGAAATTAAGGGGTATAAATCATATTTCATATTTTTTAGGAAAAGTACATTCAACAACCAAATATTATTTGCAAAAACTATGGCTAAACACAACTCCAACTCCAACTTCAAAAATTCCAAAAAAAAGTAATTTTTTTTGTTTTACTAGTAGTTTGGAACCTAGAGAGTTACTCGGTTCTTTTCTTGATGAAATATTCGTTTCATCGACATTTGTCAAAGAGACAGGGTAGAATTATGGTAAAATTTCTCAAATGACTACCTTATTGTAGCTTCCTACCATTTGTAGCTATCCTTTTTAATATTACTATTCGTAGCTAAAAATCAGCTGATTTGTGTATGGTTTCGCATGTATTTGTTGCCCGAAATACATGAGCATGCTGAAAAAAAGGAACATGCTCCTTTATTTTAGGTCAGATAACGGTGGTGGTATTAAATGAGTAATTAAGATATTTTTTTACCTTCTTTTCCGCAAAATCTCCCGTAATATTCCTTTCCTTACACGTTTCTCTTCTTCCATGCATTCTTCAACATTCAAACGTAAAAATTCAAATTTCAAATTAAATCTTCAACACCTCTGAAAATACATTGACAAAACAAACACGATCAATCAACAACCAATGTATTTGAAGTTTTCAATATTGATTTCGTTTTTTATTTACCCATGTATTTGATAGCATAACTAATGTATTTGACGTTTCCAATCAAACTCCATGTATTTTATATTAAATATCATGTATTTGTGTGAGTAACAATTTGCATCACCCATGTATTTAGTGGTAATGTATTTGAAGTTTTCAATATTGATTTCGTTTTTTATTTACCCATGTATTTGATAGCATAACTAATGTATTTGAAGTTTCCAATCAAACTCCATGTATTTTAAATTAAATCTCATGTATTTGTGTGAGTAACAATTTGCATCACCCATGTATTTGATGGATTAATTTGAACAAAATATATAAATATATAGAAACTTACCATGTATTTGCGTCACGTGTATTTAAAACTAGATGAGCTTAATGGAATTAATTTGAACAAAATACACAAATATATAGAAAAACTTACAAAAATACACCACCAACCACAACAATTGGTAGTTATATCATAGAACGTACACAAATACATATATTTTTCGTTTTCTCAAAACCCTAAAAAACTTTCTCTCCTCTCTCGTGTGCGCCGCCATAACCACCACCATGGCTTTGAAGCAAAAACAATCACTTCCACCAAGTTGATTTTGTGGAAGAATAATAACACAAATAGCGAAAATTTCACGAAACAAAGGAGATGGGATAAAACGTGAGTACTTTAAGGCTTCTTTTTCCTTTATTTTGAAAAAAAAAAAAAAAAGAATACGACGAATCTTCTTGGTTGGTGAGAATGAAAGTGAAATTTTTGCAGAAGGGTGAAGAGAGAAGACGATCATAAAAGGTAAGAAGTTATGAAAAAGGAGAGAGAATGGTAATGTATATTAAGTGATTAATATTGTTACCTTTAAAAGGAGATATGGAATTGGGGGTGCTAATTTTTAGGTGTATTTATGAAATGGTAATTCAAAAATTACTGTGTAGCTATAATAGTTAAATTAGAAAAGTATTTAGTTATTATTAGTAATTAAAATAAAAGGTAGTTATTATCACTAATTATGTATTAGAAGTAGCTATAACACGTAAAAATTCCTAGAATTATTGGGTATTGTCACGAGAAGGGATATTCATGGATCCATTTTGCAACTTTATTAGTGTGGGATAGTCCCTTGATTTATAACTTTGCTTCTTCTTTAGTCAACTAAAGTTGTTTTTGTTGCTTCTTTTGTTTAATCACTCTATAGAGACTTTTAAATCCACCTATCATTTAAGTGTTAATATCCCATTACGGGCAAAAGCAAAAAAGCAGTCCGTAGAAAAGGAATTCAACTCCTGGTGGGGCTATTGATCCGATCTTAAAATTTATGTGTCTTCCTGTTATGATCAAAAGACAGAAAAAGAGAAAAGCCTATAGGGGGAGGTAGGGCAAGTATAAATATGTTTCCCATAAGACCCATAAATCCACTCTTAGTTTGGACATCCATGGTTAGTCTGACAACAACAACAACAAAATACCCAGTGAATCCCACAACGTGGGGTCTGGGAAGGGTAGAGTATACGCAGACCTTACCCCTACCTTAGGTAGGGAAGCTGTTTCCGAAAGACCCTCGGCTCAATCGATGGTTAGTGTGAATTGAGGCTTAAGGTATATACCTCAACAATGAAAAGATTTCAACATCATCAGTGTAGTATGTTGATGCCCTAAGGGTTTACACTATTAGCGAACTTCTCTTTAGCAAAAAGAAAAATAAATGGGAATAGTTGAAGTTATTGAAGAAAGTTTACAAAGGATAAACCAGAGTTATTGTTCTCTGTTTCTTGTCTTCTGTAAGTTCACTATGGTGTGAATATATACATTGTAGGAATAGCTAAGAGTCCCACTCATAATGTTATTCTAATGCACACTACAGATACAATTATAATCCCTTTCTAATGTAGTTTAAGAGTCCTAAGTATATTGTCTAACAGTTATATACTCTAATGACGTAAAATTTTTTACACGATCAGTATAATTTAACTTGTAATAATAGATAACTTACCATTTATTAAAGATTATTAATATTTTTAAATGAAATTACTTACAATTATTTCTTAAGGAATGTATTGGTGTTAAAAAAAACTCTACACTGTAATGAATAAACCTTAAAACTCAAATGGTAATTATTTTCAACTAAGCACTCACAACCGACTGTTGGGTACCTTCAAATTTGGGTCAATTAGCTTAAGTGACACTTGACCAAAGAATAAAGAAGGAAACACGAAAAGGCACAAAGGAGGCTTCACAAAGTAATACTATTACAAGGTTATAATCCCAACTTCCCATACAATTCCTCTTGATTTTATAAATTACAAAACCCAACACCACTAGTATTGTACTAGGACACAAAAATACTTCCAAGTAGAAGCATACCATTAGCAACAGAGACCAAAAGAAGACTTCTCTGTTATATCATATCATAATGATGATATATTTATCTTCTTGGGATGGCCAACATTCTATATCTTTTTTGTGGCCACCTTTTACTGGTTTAAACCCAAAAAACACTTCAAACATCTCTATAGTAGGAATATATGGGACTACTCGACACATATCTTATATGCATTGCTTTATATTTAACCCAACTTAACAAGCACAAGTTGGCAGCAAGCAGCTCGAAATGAATCCTCGGATGCCCTTCTGCAAAAGGTTTAAATAAATCAAAGGAAAGTTCAGCACAATGAAGGGCAAAAAGGAGTTTTTAAAACTTTTTTTCTATATAAATGAGACTATATCTTATCAACTGAACTTTAACTCGTAGTGCAATTAAAATCTTTAAAATAAACCAAAACAAGTGATTAACTTTTCAACCTTCTACTATACTAATCTTTTTTCTTTGGTCAAAAAGATTATGACTTTAATTAAGTAATGTCCCTTCAGATGTGACACCAGAAAAAAAGGGTAATCATTTTTCCTTTAATGGACCACAAAAAGTCCTTTGATTTGTGGTAGTACATGAATGGGTGAAGCAGTTAAAGAGAACCTGGTGGACTTCTACCAAATTTTGAACTGCCTTTTTACACTAAACAAAAAAATATCCTCAACTTAGATGTAGATGCCAGTCCAAAATTTTGAGTTTATAATTTTGAATTAAAGAAGAGACAGTTAATCAGGTTAAGGATAAATAATTTATACATATTCAGTGAATTTTCTTATCACGAATACAAGATTTTGACTAAAGCTACTGAATTTTGCTGCACAAATGATGTATGTCAAAAATTAGGCTTACCGTTTTAGACTTTGAGTAAAGCAAGTCAGGAGAAATCTTGTAGAGATCTTCATCAACAGGTTTGGGCACAGGTTTAGCAGTAGGAGGAGAAAGAGGAACAGGGCTTGGTGATTCTTTCTCACAATCACCCATCTCCCATGCATCTTTTCTTGCTTCTTTGTAACTTGCCTTTTTCTGCACCCAATCACACTTTCGCAGTTTAGCTTTTGCTGCACTCATATACACTATTAACACAAAGGAAATAGCCCAATGATATTATATCCAAATAGTCAGCTTCAGAGGCGAATTAGTATTTGAAGCTTATGAGTTCTGAATTTTAATTTTTTAAGTTACCGAATTCTAAATTAACAATATGTACATATACAATGAGTTTTAAGACAACAATACAGTTTTAAATCAAAGCTATTGGATGCGGCTAAACTGTAGCAGACACTCTAGCTCTGACCTTTGGTCAGCATAGCTTGTTTAAAGCATAAAAAAAAAAATCACTAGTACATATAAAGGTCACAAGTTTAAATTTTCTTATAGCTACACAAATATTATAACAAGTTCAAGATTACAAACTGGGAAGTCTTCAGTTTTTTCTTACACTCTCAGTCAACTCATATAATGTCACATAAATTGATACGGAGTGAGTAGTTAATAATTACCTTACGACGAGGAACGACGATCATAGTGGGAGTAACAATATGGTTCTGGTAAAGATCTCCAGTTACATATAAATCAGAGTCTTGTGAGTAGCTGTAATTATACAAACCAGCTTGTCTAGCTGATTCAAAACACTCTGTGAATGGAATTGGAAAATCATCATTGTTACAATCCCAGCTACCAAATGCTGGTACGTGGCTCCTCTTGAAGTAGTAGTTGTTCTCCTGTTTTGAACCCCCAAAAAAAAAAAAAAAAATCAAGAACATAATAAGTCCATTTCTGAAAAGAAACTCTTTGTTAGAGTATAAAATAAAAAATTAAACTGCAGTGCTTACATCCATGTTGGTGTTATCAGCAAAGAAACCAATAGAAACTTGAAGATTGATCACTTCAAAGTTCTTTTTACCTCTTACTTACTTTTTTTATAAAATGGATTCTATGATAGCAGAGGAATGGGAGGATAATTTAAAGGAACCTGAAAAGGGGTTGCTTTATGTTGTGTAAGTTTTTGTTTTTTGTGGGTATATAAAGGTAAAAAGAAGAGAATACAGGACGGTAGAATGATAAAATGGTTCCTTATGTTTTGAGTTAGGTTCAAACTGGTTTTTTAAATGTACTTCTTAGCTTTTTTGGTCCTTTAAACTTATCAAGAAGTAAGCCTTTTGAGTATTGGCAGCCACCATTGATGAAGCTTTGCTTCAATTTTTTGGATACGGGTATGGGACTTTTTTAATTGGATGTGAGTTATGTGTTAGATTTATATTAATTAGGAGATACTTAAAATAGGGCAACAGGAAGATGACACGTGTCTCTCCGTTAAAATGAAGGGTATATTTGAGCCCAAAATGTAACGATAGGGGTATATTTGAATCCAAAGTATAACGAAGGGTATTTTTGGCCTTTTTTCGATAGAATTGGGGTATATTTAACCCTTTTCCGTATATTTAATATTTACCAACTTTGCTTGTTAGATTTAAAAGAAATTGTGAAAAATAAGGATATAACATGAATTCATATTTGGACGTGCAGTTTTGAAGTTTCTAATATTTTTGGTTATTTTTGGAGTATGGTGCGACTTTTGTAAGTTTTGGCGTCTGATTTAATTTTCGATCTTGCTGTTTTTGAGATTTAATAAAATTTTCTTATTGTTTTTAATTAAATCTTGTTCATTTTTACAATTCGGGAAAAGGTGCAAATATACCCCTCAACTTTGTGATTTAGAGCAGATATATCCCCTCGTTATATATACCTCGGCCGTTACAAAATGGTGCAAATATACCTTTTTGGCTAACGAAATTTTTTGTAAAAATCATTTAGCTTATTATTTAATTTTAAAAAAAGTCACGTGGCTTTGAAAAAAAAAAATCTACCCAATTTTTTTTAGTAGACATATTTTTCTAAAGCCATATGGTAATTTTTTTTGGTGGGTCGGATATGGTTCGTTTAAAAAAATGAGTAGACTTATTGATTTAAATTCATTGAGATATTTTTTAAAACGAATCAGACTCGACTCTCCAGGAAAAATATTTACCATGTGGCTTTAGAAAAATATCTATACTAAAAAAGAATGGGTAGACTTTTTTTAAAGCCATGCGGTATTTTTTTAATAAAAAAATGAGCTAAATTAAAAATAAATTCATCAGGGGAAATGGTATATTTACACCATTTGTGTAATGTCAGGGGTATATTTGCACCATTTTGTAACGGCATGATATATACATCACTTTTTTGATGAGGGGTATATCTGCTCTAAATCCTAAAGTTGAGGGATATATTTGCACCTTTGGCTCTTACCGTTCTCATAAATCTGACTGCTAGAATTAGTTGAATATTCGATAAAATTCAAAAGTGTTATTTTTTATAAATTGAAAGATCAAAATTATTCAATACTACTATTTAAGGAATCACTTTAGGTCTAACTCGGATTTAAAAGATCATTTTTGTTATTCAAAGTGACATCAGTATTAAGTTGTTACACAGTAGAAAAAAGCTGAGAAACAGAGAAAAAGGCCAAAGCCCAGATATCAAAAACGTGAGAGGCAGACATGAGGGACAGAGAGGTAAGGCAGCAAAATTCAGCTTTGCTCTTTTTTTGCTTTATTTATAAGTGGTGGAATTTATTTCCAATTTGTTTGGTCTTTGTTGTGACAGAGGACAGTGTATATACCGATGAATCACGACAGTACAATACAAAGTTGTTGCTTTTTCTGAATTAAAAAAGCAAAAGCACGAATCACACAAATTTAAGGAAACTTTCAAAAGTTTGAAAATAGACTTTTTAACCCCACACGCGTCACTATGAAATGCTTTGTGCTCCGTGCACCCTTTTGTTGTTTATTTTTTTCAATTTAAATATTTTAAAATTCATTTTTGATATCTGTGCATCTCGTAAATTGGCGCATACAAAATATTCACTGATATACTACACGGTCGTTTGATTCATGGAATAAGGATAATAATTTTAAGATAAAATGAGAAATTATTTTATCTCGCATTTGATTATGAATATTAATTAGTTTTGAGATTATTTTATCTCATTATTTTTACTAAACTAGTGGGATAGGTGATCTGTGGGATATCCTTGTCTATCTCATCTCACTTCAAAAACAACCCCTTATACTTCCTCTACTTCGAAAAGTACAATAGTTCCAGGTAAAATTTGATATTTTCTTCTTATAAAAAAGGCTTATGAATAAGGATATATTTAAACCAATATTTGTATTTGTAAAAATATATTTGACTCTAACTATTAAAAGAAAGTAATTTTGAACCATTTGGCAAAATTTAAATTTTGGACCTTTTTCCGTTAATATATACCTAATGATACTTTTAGTATACATCAAAAATCTTTTTTTTTTCTTTTTCATTTCACTATTTTATACCCAATTGAACACCTACAATATTGTTAAAAATAATAAATACTCGATATGTTCAACACGAAAGCTATGGGTCTGAACTGCAATAGAGAAAATGTTAGGTGTTAAATCGTATCAGCTATGCTCCTAATATATGCGTGTTAAGTCATAATATGTCCTCATTAATCTTCTAATTATGTTCAGTTGAATTCTATGTGAAATAAAGATGTTTTTAACTAACTATTATGACAAGACATTTTTGGAGCAAATTATTAACGGAAGACAAATTTAACAAATTTCGCATATTTTAAAGACATCTTTTTACGCTTTCCACATTGCTAATGCGGAGTTATATATGTTCTTGAAGAAAATATGAAGGGAATGTAAAATGGGAGAGGTCTATTGAACGAAAGCTATGGGTCTAAAATGTAACAGAAGAAATGTTTAGGTATTGAACTGTTAATTGCAACGGTGCTGCGGAGCAGTTACTGCATCAGTAAAAGGTCTATTCGATGAAGGCAACAAGTCAAAGCTGCAGAGAGAAGTCACAGTCTTCCCATGATATTTGGCAGAGAGCAAAGCTTAAAATGGACAAAAAGATCTTATGGTTGGATATATTGAGTAACCCATATTGTGGTTTCAGGAAAGTTTCGTATATTGAAATTGATTGTTGTCTCATCAAATTAGAATTCACCGACTGATGGATTGATATATATGTGGAAAAAAGAAAACGAAAAAACATATTTCTCCCAGGATCCTCAATAATTGATTCATTAGTCGTTAACACAATCACATATAACAACAACATATCTTACGAGGTTTACGAGAAATAGAATGTGCATACATTTTATCGCATTTGGGAGGTAGAGGTTATTTGGAGATAGACGTGAACTTTAAAAATTCGAAAAAAGAAATAACAGAAGTGAAGAATTCTGAAAAAACCGACGGTTTTATTGGTGGCCCATCAAAAAGAAGCTGCCCGCTTTGACTTGATTAGCCAATCGAGTGCAACGGGTGTTGTGTTCCTCTTCATTTATTTTCGTTAACGATCACAAAGCCCAACAACCGTTTTTTAATGTAATCACATGTCTAATAAATATATGAATTATATCGAAAAGCTTAGAGTATAAGGCATACATAAATTATAGAGAATAGTAAGTTTGCCCCAATGAATCAGTTGTAAGTTTCTGTTGGGTTAGTAGAGGAGATAAGGAAAGGCTGAGGGAATTTGATACTAATTGCTACAAATGTGAAGATATGGGGCATTTTTTGTAATGTTTTAATGTATCTATGACTCAAATTTGCATATATAGTTGGCTTGGTAAATTTTGTGCTCATGGCTCACGTGATCTACCAGCTGAATAGTAAACCTTCTTGAAATTACAAGGGCGCCCAATTTAAAGAGCCAACATATATCATAAGTTTCCTTCAGCAGTAATATTACATGCAAAACTCCTAGCAATATTTTTTTATATATTTGAATACGAATTCGAGTTGACTAAGATGTGAAACTTTTTTTCTAACTTCAAATAAAAATATATTTATACTTCAAATAAAAATTCACTTGAAATTCAAATCATATTTCATTTACAGATTAAGATGTTGTGGTCAAACTAGTATATGTACAGATGGTAAAATTTTAGTAGTAATTCATAAACAATCCCCAATTAGTGGATTTGCTTTACAACTTATCATTTTAAGGACCCGTTTGGTCATAAGAATTATTCACTTTTTCTCACTTTTTTCAAAAATTAGTGTTTGGCCATAAAAATTCCAAATACAACTTGAAGTTATATTTGGAATTTGAAAAACAAGAAAAACTTGAAAATACAATTTCAAAAACTATGGCCAAACCCAACTTCAACTTCAAAATTTCAAAAATAAAAATTTTTGGTTTCTATGGCCAAACGCCTACTAAGTCTCGAGCTCAAAGAGTTAATTACGCCACGTTGGAACCACTTTATTAAAAAACACTCTTTGTGCGAGCATTTTCCTGTAAGTAATTGCAATGAATTTTGTGCAACTAACAGTTCAAATGGTAGTTAGGAGATTAAAATTTTCAAAAATCAAGAAAAAAAATTGCTACTTGAAATTTTATCGACAATTGTGTCACTTTTTTTTTTTTTTTTTTTTTTAAATAAAGAAAATTTCATGACAGCCTTTGGGTCCTTGGTTTTCCTTAATTCAATTAGATTAGTGGATCTAGTGCAAAGCGTAATGATAATGTCGTGGTAACTTTATTTACGCACACAGGGGAACAAGGATAACAGAATTTGGTCACCTCACTTCAAAAAGTTTTTTTCTTGAGATCAATGAATAAATTTGTTATCCTCGAAAGCATAATTCATTAACAATTACTAGTCCCTGTAACCCATTTTATGTAATGATATTTAATTGGTCACAAAGGTTAAAAAAGAAAAGGAAATTAAAATTTGTTGTTTAAAATAAGAAATATGCATATGTAAGAGTACGATTATAAATCATCTCATTAATGATAAAATGAGAAATTTAAAATAAAATTGTTTCCAAATGTATAAAAAAAATGTCACTTTTTTAAGACCAGACAAAATGTCATGTAGGAAGGAGTAATATTTATGAGTTTGAATTGGAAAAGGAACACGAATACATCATTTCAACTGCTCTCTCGCTATATTTCCTTCACAAAGGTCGCCTCCTATATGTGCTTAGGACCCATTTGGCCATAAAAATTATTCACTTTTTTTTTCGGAATACTTTTTCGCTTTATTTGAAAATCAGTGTTTGGCCATGAAAATTTCAAATTCAACTTGAAGTTGGATTTTGAATTTGAAAACATCTTATAACCTGTTTTTCGACTCCACCTTCATTAATTTAAAATAAAATGCTCTCTTCTCGTCTTTATTAAATATATAATTAAACACAACTTCATTGTCAACTCCAACTTCAGATTTTCGAAATAAAGTGAAAGGGAAAAAAATCCCCCTAAATCAGAGAGTATCATTTATCCTTCTCCTTTAACGGATAAACTCTTTGTTTTATTATTATCTCTCTTCTTTAACCGAATATCTATATTTCTCACTTCTATCTCTTCTTCAACCTATACATTCTCCATTTGCAATTGCTTATCTTTCCATTCATTTCCATTTTTCCTTCTCGATTGCTTCGAGTTACAGAGGATTTATGCTAGACTAAATATATTTAATGTGGTAATCATCCATATTTACAAGATAGTACTTTTAATATATAGAATATAATTTATTATACAATGTATAATAAAATTATACGAGGCTATAAAATTATATATAGTGTATAATC
The DNA here is from genome assembly GCF_029784015.1 of Lycium ferocissimum. Taxonomy (NCBI): domain Eukaryota; kingdom Viridiplantae; phylum Streptophyta; class Magnoliopsida; order Solanales; family Solanaceae; genus Lycium; species Lycium ferocissimum. The sequence goes on along the minus strand of NC_081345.1, from coordinate 41,592,851 downwards.
AAATTATGTAAGTTATATCTAATTTATTATAAAAGGTGTAATAAATTATACGAATATTATTCCATGACATATAATAAAAAATAACATTAAAATTATTGTAAATTAAATTGTATTTATTTTTCATGGAACAATGAAAGAAGATTCCCCACCGTTTTAAATGAAAATGGTGATTTATTTTTATATGCTTTAAAAAAAAAAGCCCAAGTTTTAGCACCGGACATGGAGAATCACAATGGCCTTTCTCAAATTCGAAGATGAGAATATGAAGTTTCATCTCAAAAAGGTTCTTTCCCAACTAAAATCGGAAATCACATGAGATGTCGATTCGTTTTCCGCCCCCAAAACGAAAAAAATATTTTGGGCCCTTCATCTTTGAATATGGAGGAAGTTAGGTATGAAAGAATCTGTTCAAAAAACCAAGTATCTCGTTATACTATAAACAAAAAAAAAGGTAAGGAAAACATTGATATTTATTCCCGTAAAAAAGTAGTTATACTATAAACAAAAAAATAGGGATTGATATTATTCCCGACTAAGTTTCCTTATATATAGCAATTTGATTTACTATAAAACACTTAACTTGCCATGTAATATTTAATAGCATTTACCTGCTAACATTATATAAATATTATTATAGTATTGTCTACTTACGTTTTTTTCCCTACTTAATTTCCGTTTCAGGCCGCTTGATACGAAATGCATCATCTTGTGAGATATACTTCATTTTGGGCCAAAGGTGTCTAATTAGGGCCATTGCACTTGGAAGAACATACGCGCAAATTGCAATATTGACGTGATACCCACTATTTTAAGCGAGGGATGTGGAGTTGTAGTATAGACTCTAGGGATTACTATAACTTCACCATTTGTTGCATCTTTAATTTGAAGAAAGACTTTTCTTACTTCTACTATATGTTCCCTCACTACGTACAGATTCATTTCACTACTTGAAAATCAGAAATATTAGCTAAAGGTTTAACCAAAAAAATATATTTATTAGCTAAAGTTTAAGAAGACATTGTATGAAGAATAAACGCGTCAACCGGTTCGGGTTAACCGGTTCAAACCGGTAACCGGAACCGGAACCGGTTAACCGTTTATTACATACCGATCCGGTTTCGATTTTTATGGAACCGGAACCGGTTAAATCGGTAAAAACGGAACCGGACCGGTTAAACCGGTAAAACCGATCGATTTAAATTTTTTTATTTTTTTTTAATTGTAGCTAGTTGAGGTTGCTAATTTGACCGTTGGGCAACGGTCCATTTGCAAAATGGCCATTGCCAAGCGGTCCCAAACCCATTCCCTCCCCCCCCCCCCCCCCAAACCCCAAACTTTTTTTTTTTAACACTTTAACCCATCCCCCACCCCCTATATAAAACCCTCTCCATTTCCATTTTAATCCACACCAATTCACTCTTCTCTTTCTCTCAAATCTCAATCTCTCAATTATAGTTAGATGTTACACCTTGGAAAATTTCGTCATCGAAACGTGGACGCTTAGTATAGCTCGGGGAGCAGAGTTACACAAGGATTATGGATGAAGATTATGTTATCTGAGCATAAGAACATATATATGACATTTGAAGAGTGTATGAAGTAAATCGGTTAACATGATCACTCGATGATAGCCCTCAAAACCACGAGTTAAGGTGGGGCCCACATGTCGAGATTTTGTAAAGGATATATTATGAGTGATACAAGTAGTACATGGAAAGTTGAGCAAGTCCTAAGAAGGACCCATAAGCCAAATATGGACATAAGCCCTCCAAAAGGACGATTTAAGGAAACGTTTTCGGATGATCTGACTTGGAGGGGCAAAAACGATATTATAAGTTTGGAATTTAGAAAAACACCAAGAATAAAAGTTGTAGATAATTGAAAGGGATTTCCAACCATAGGTTGTGGGCCCTCACACGATGTCGGAATCAAGAATTATGGCCATTTTAAGGGCAAGACCTCAAGCTGCCAAATGGTTCCGCGGGCCCCACATGAATTAGTCGGTGGAACCGACCTAGGGGGGCTATAAATACCCCATCAGCCCCTTTTTTTCAGCATATTAACATTCCAAAGAGTCCTAGAAGCCTCTCAAAATATCTCCCAAATATTATAGTCCGATAAATCAAGAATTTAACAAGATTACGCCAAACTAGTCCGTGAAAGGTAATTGTTCTTGCTTCTACTTAAGTTTGGCGTTGGAGAAATTTGATGTGGCTGAGTTTCTTCAAGTATAAGGTATGTTATTTATCCCATCTTTTATGTTGAGTTTATTTGAAGATCAGTAAGCCTTAAAAATGAAACTAGTTATGGAGAAAAAGGTCATAGAGTGTTGTATTGTAGTTGTTGTGTTTATGGGTTGTTTTGAACGTGTTGTGGCCGTGTGGATGGACTGATTTACGCATATAAAAATGGTATCTAACATTGTTGGCGTATTGATGAGATTATACTCCTGATTGGGATGGAAGAAAGTGCGTATTGTTGTTGTATGTTGAAAAACGTCGTGTGGGACGTTTATGGAATATGTTGGTATGAATAATAGTGTTGTTGATGTTGGTATTATTGTTGTTGTTGATTGGTTCTTTGAATTGTAATTTTGGGCTAGGCATATAAACGGGGGAGATGCTACCGATTTTCGAAGAATATAGAGTAGTTTGATTTGAAATTTGGAACAAGTGTGCGATAAAGAGTCTAACGTTAGTGTGAATCCTTTTAAGTGTAGGCTTACGAGCTTGGACGAATAAGCGTAGCTAATAAGAGGTGGAACAGATATGTAAAGCCTATCCTTTCTTTCTTTTGGCATGTCTTAGATGTAAGTAAGATATGATACTAGCCTTGGGGTAACTCTATTCCTAAGATCCGAGCATGTCTACGATTCTTATTCACTTCTTGATATTCGCACTCTCAATATAGTCGAGCTATGGTCCTTGTGTCTTTTGTATGATTGGATAGTAAATGTTGCGTAAAGAGTTTTTGTTCCTAAAGGATTCTATGTCGAATAAGGTCCCTAACTTTCATAGACGGGCTCGGATCGCTTCGATACGTTCGTAAAAGATTCTATATCGACTAATGCCCGTAACTTTCATTGGCGGGCTCAGATTGGTTTGATACATGTCTATGTTCTCTAAGACTCTCTTTAACGTGGTACTAATGGCATTTAGAACGGATTTAACATGACTATCGTTTGATACTCGAGCGTTGATTTGTCTCCTTATCTACTGAGTCTTGAAAATTGATTTATATGCATATGGTTTCTCACTACTCTGCTCGTGCGAGCTGTTATTACTTCTTTCACTGAGTCCCGGGCCAGGACACGTATTCGTGCACATTCCACTGCATTATTCACCGAGTCCCTCACTAGAGGGCCGGGACACGTTATATATATATATATATATATATATATATATGATGATGATGGCGGCCGGGATGGCATATGATGATTCCTTTCACCGAGTCCCTCGGCTAGAGGGCCGGGACACGTCATGCGTGTGCATTCACCAGTCCCTCACTAGGGGCGGGACACGTTATATGTACATGTATATGATGATTTTATTTACCGAGTCCCTCGCTAGAGGGCGGGACACGTTATATATATGCATATGTACAAGATGATTATCTAATTATGTTTCTAAGTTCCATAACGAATTTGACATGATATTGACATGCATGATTTATGTTTCAAATGCAAGTCTTATGATTTTCTATACTCCTTATTTCAAGATGATCTGATTCTCGTATTTCATACTTTACATGCTCGAGCACATATATATGCGGCCCCGCTTTCTTCGGGGGGGTGCGTTTCGTGCCACGCGGTGTATACGGATGAGTAGGAGATGTTCCGGAGGTTGGATTGGCGAGCTCCATTTCCTTCCGGAGTGCTGCGAGTCGGAGTATCTATGTTATGGTATCTTGGTTCATGTTAGAGACTTTGCGACGAGTCACGTATATAGCATGTCGATCTTGTAAGCGCTCAGAAGCTTAGATGTATCATTATGCATTATGTTACGATTTCATATGATTACGGATTTTACTTGATTTGAGAAAGACAAAAGCATGTTGTTCTTTGAAAAACTTCCATTATGCATTCATTTCATGATTTAAGAGTCCGATGTAAGATAATGAGTATCATGAGGATCGGTGGGTTCGCTCGGCCCTAAATAAGGGTCGGGTGCCCATCATGCCCCATCAAGTAGGGGTGTGACAACTTTGCAACAATGTTACACCTCGAAAAAATTTTCGTTGATGCACAGTGAATAGGCTAAAGAGAAATAAGAAGTATGCGATGTTTCAATAAGTAAGACATAGCAATTGATGATTCTAAATGAGATTGAAAGTACATTCGATGTTAGATAAGAAAGTTTCCAAGAGAAGGCTATGTAAGCGATAAGTTTCGGAAAGGCTTTATGAGTAGTAAGTTGATGACAACTTAATGATGTGTTGAAGAAGAGTTATGACGCCCCTTAGGTTGCTAATGAAGTGATAAACGAGTGCTAAGAAGGTTCCATAAGGATTGGAGATCAAACGAGACGACGGGATCACACTTGGTGGAACGCGGAGTTCCACGACCGTATCCACGCCGCATTGCATTCCACGGACCGTGGATGGGTCCGTGGAACTGCCCGACGAGAAAGCAACGCCTGGCTGGTCGTGAACCACGACCACCCACGGACAGCACTTGGTTCCACGGACCGTGGAACAGGAACACCCGACGGGTGAAATGTTTTAAGTGTTTAAATGAGTTCCCAACTTCATTATTTCATTTCCAACCTCTCTGCTTTCTCTAAGACCTCTAGGTTCCATGTATGTTTCATGAACAAGGAATCAAAAAGGAAATCAAAGGTGATTATCATCAAACCAAGTGAATCAAAGTAAGGGAAACCATTAAAGTTCATCAAAAGCAAGAAATCCAAGTGAAGGAAAATCTGAGGTTTTTGGCTCGAAGTGAGGTTTATGCAACCAAGGTTCAATCCTACACCATCAAGGTAAGTTTTATGATGTTTCCATGTTATATAAAGTGTTTAGAAGATGAAACACTTGGATTACGAAAGAATATAAGAAGTGGGTCATGAATGTGTGAATAGTAACACTTTTGAGTAAACGTTTGGAACGAGTTATGATTCTTGATGCTTTACGAATGTGATCATGTTATAAATGATATTGAGAGTATGGAAATCGACATTGTATATGAATGAACGTGTTGTCGAGTTATGACTATGAATATAGATGAAGTGAAGAGAATTGTACAAGTAAGAATAATCTAGTTGGCTAGAAAGGCTATTCGATAATATGAATGTTATTATTATTGATGTTTGGGAGTTGAGATGTAATACGAGGAAAGTCGTATAAATAAAGGAGATGCTGTCCGATTTTCTCTAGAATTAAGTTATGAATGCTAATGCTATCTATCATCTAATACGAGTATGCAACTTGATGAAGGTAGAACGTGAGCTTTGAAGAAGATACATGACGATAGAATAGTTACACGATAAGGTATGTAAGGCTAACCCTTCTTTCATAAGGCATGGTTCTTGGGCCAATTGTTCATCTCTTATGAGTTCATGATACTTTCTAATGATCTTTAGCTCGAGAAGCTATTAAGCCAATGATGCCCAAGTGATACGATTGTACTAAGTTTCGCATACGACGAGTAATGCTACCAGGGATAGAATGTAATGAATGACGATAGTAAAAAGGGTAAGAGATAGATATGAACTAGTATGTATGTGTGCCTGGAGAGGTATTGGAACCCCAGCTTATATGGCGGGTAGAATATGATAAGTATGTATATGTATATGTATGTATGCTCGCAGAGGCTAGTGTGAACCCCGAGCATGTATAGGGTAGAATATAGTGAACACGTATATCCTTATATAACGACGCGCGCGCGCGCGCGCAATTAGGTGCGAATAACAACCACAGGCCTTGGTAGGGCCGGAACGGCGGCCTTGGTGGGGGCGAGTACGTGAAACCTCGAACTTCGTGGTCGGGTAGGCTATATAATTCTTATACGTATGACATCTATATGATACGATTATCTTATGTATATGACAACATTATGAGTACGACTATGTTAAGATTATGTAAGTGCCAAGTAAGGGCTAGAATATGCAATGTATAGGATACAAACGTGAAAGTAGATACGAAAGGTAAATGAGCAAATGAAAACGTATGCATTACCTAATATGAAATAGGAATGGAACGTCCTATGGAAAACGGTAAGTGCCATGATGATGATGCTATTATCTCGACTATATTATTTCGAATGTTATCCCTTATGCTTCCATATTGATATTGATCATGCTTTACATACTCGATGCATTCTTCGCATCGACGTCCTTTTGTTTGTGGACGGCGCGTGGCACCGCAGTGTGAGGAGACGATTTGATCCCATGCCATTGTACTATCTCGGGGACTACTTAGCGAAGCTCCATTTCATTCGGGCTATGACTTTTGGTAAAGATTCTTTTGTGTATATATTCGTGGGCACGGCGGGAGTCTGTCCCGCCCATACGTTATGATATGATATGATGTACCCTTCTTAGGCTCGTAGCATTGTGTATATGGTTAGACATGTTCGGGCCTTGTCGGCTATATTTTGGGATGTTATTTTGATCGCTTGTTTAATGAGCAATACAATTATATAGGCATAGATGTTATTGATGATATGGATATGTTATGCCTGTAAAGGTGAGTTAGAATGATGATGAATGAAAATTATGATATGATTATGTGGCTCGCCAGTATGTGATGTGTAAACATGTCAAGGGTGCCGAAAGGGATAGCACTGCCGTCTTGCCATACTGTTGGAGTGCGGACAAACAATTAGCCACTTTAAATTTCTCAAATAAATATTATAAAGTCTTATTATAGTTTCAATTATTAATTTTTTAATTATAATATTGTTGGTGGAGTTGAGTGATTTTGCAAGAATCCAAAGTAGCTTTTGGTAGATTTGCAATTACATTTTCACTTTGTTGGAAATTAGTCCGGCAATTTGGTACCTTCATTCCAACTCATCTTTATTTTTTCTAATTTAATTTGTTTTCAATTTATTTTCTTGTATTTATTTGAAAGTGTGAGTTTAAATTAATTCTATTTAATAATGGCGAAGAGATTTAGACGTGGTGCCGTAGTAGTGGTATTGTTAGGGGTGGGCTTAATGAGGAAACATTTGTGGAAGAAACACCTAATTTAGGAAGTAATGTTGGTGGAAATAATCCACTTTAGGTCATGAGGCAATGCAACAACATTATACACGACACTTTTAATGAAATTGATGATGATGATGATGAAACACAAACCCCCCCAAAATTTATGGAGATACTTTGCTAATCACATAACAAAACAAATCGCCGAACTCGTGCCAGCTAAAATTTAGAAATTTAGATAAGGAAAGGCGCTTTAAAAGGGACAAATATTAGCTTTTAGGCAAAAAACTAATAAGGATGGGGGAATACCAAAAAGGCATATGAGAAAAAAAAATATGGATGTTTGGGGGGACAAAAGGGGTTAAATGTGAGGGGGAT
>NC_081345.1:41579709-41585228 GCF_029784015.1 Lycium ferocissimum | reverse complement strand
GGGTAAAGTAATGAAGACGATAGTAAAAAGGGTAAGAGATAGATATGAACTAGTATGTATGTGTGCCTGAGAGACTATTAGGAACCCCCGAGCTTATATGGCGGTAGAATATGATAAGTATGTATATGTATATGTATGTATGCCCGAGAGGGTTAGTGTGAACCCCGAGCTTATACGGCGGGGTAGAATATAGTGAACACGTATATCCTTATATAATCGTACGCGCGCGCACCACCGATTGCTGTACGAATAACAACCCCGAGCCTTGTGCAGGCTGCACCGAGCCTTGGTAGGTCGGTACGTGAACCTCGAACTTTCGTGGCCGGGTAGGTTATATAATTACTATACGTATGACATCTATATGAGTACGATTATCTTACGTATGAGTATGACAACACATGAAAGTACGTATGTTAAGATTATGTAAGCGCCAAGTAAGGGCTATGATTATGCAATGTATAGGATACGAACGTGAAAGTAGATACGAAAGGCAATGAGCAAGAATGAAAACGTATGCACACGAATATGAAATAGGAATGGAACGTCCCTATGGAAAGCAAGTAAGTGCCATGATGATGATGCTATTATCTCCCAGCTATATTATTTCGAATGTTATCCCTTATGCTTTCATATTGATATTGATCATGCTTTACATACTCAGTACATTCTTCGTACTGACGTCCTTGTTACATCTTGCATTTTGAGCCTTTGGATATTCCGAGTCAATGGCGGAAAGTTTAGGGCAAGGTCATTTTTCGGTTCCGTTGTAATGCGTAAGTCGTTGGAAAATATTATTAGTGTGGAAATATTGAGGAAGACCGAGGGCAAAAGGGAAATTTGCAAAATAGCATTATGGTAATTTTGTAAAGGCTAGTGGGCAAAATGGTCATTTCGCGAAAGTTCAAGAAAGTTCAAAAGGGACCATGTTGGCTATATGTAAGGAAAAAGGATGACTAAAATAATTCATCCTTAAAAAGAATAAAAACTGAGAAAGGAAAAGAAAAGAAAATTCTAGAAATGAAAAGGAAAAGAAAGAAAAATCTAGAGAGAGGCATGTGCCCTCACAATATTTAAAGGATATATATACATATGAGCTCACTTTGTAATCAAGAAAGCAAGGAAAGAAAAAAAAAAGATGAAGAGAGGAGAGACTTAGGGGGGTTCGGCCAAGGGGCCAAAAATCCAAGACCAAGAATCTTGCCCCAAAAATTTATTACTTCATGTATTCCTACCAATTTGGAGGTGCTCTTCAACGTGGAAGGGTTGTTGGAGCAAGAAAAATATTGGTTTGTGCAAAGGAACAAGCTAGCCGTGGGAGAATGGAAGGAAAGGTAAGGTTCAATCTCATTTTTCATGTGTTGTGCATGATTTGTATATGTTAGAAAGAATAGAAATGAAAGAAGTTTGTGAAAATATGGTGTTGTGTGTGAAGTGGTAGTGGTGGTAGTATGTGAGATGGCCGTGCATGTGTGTGTGTGTTGTGTTGTGTTTGGTTGTTGTTGTAATGTGTTGAAACTAATGAAATTCATGGAAATATTGATGTGGTGTTGTAGCCGTGCATGTTGGTGTTGTAATCGTGTGAGTGGAGTTGCTCGAATGAGGTAGTGAGGTGTAGGTATGATGAAATGATTTTACTTAGTTTTGTGTTTTCGTGTAATGTCGTGAAATGGATGAAAATTCATGAAAAATGTTGTTATGGTCAAATAAAATGGTGAAATTTGGTAAGTTGTGGCAAATTGAATTTATTTGATATTTTAGTTGTGGTTGTTGTAGACTATGTGACATAGAATGAAAGCGGTTGTGAAGTTAATGTATATGCACGATAACGGAATGCATGGTTGTGGGTGGAGTCAGAGGTTTCGGGTAAGATAGTATGTCAATTAAGTTGTTGGAATATTATGTGAATCGAATTGAATCAAATTGAATATATTGAAATGTCATTGAGTTATATGATAGAAATTGTTGGTGAAAGAATGTATCGTGGATTGAGTGTTATTTGTCGATAGTTTGGCGGGGTTGAATTCCTGGGATTGTCATGATGTAAAAGTGTGAGGAGAATCTCGGGGGATGCCGTATTTCTGAGAGGAAATGCTGCCGAAATTTCGTAGCCTAAAAGTTGAGCTTGTATGAAGAATTAAGGCAAACACAAGTCGATGAATCTAATGATCATATGGATCCTTTTGAATGTAGATAAGCAAGTTTCGATGAACAAGTGTAGCTAGCAAGGCGGCGCGGTATGCGAGGCTTACTTTTCTTTTATGGCATGTCTTAGAGCTAATAAGTTGTGATATAATGTGTACTTGGGGTAATTCGCTCCCCGATTTTGTAGTCTGCGATGATTCGATTTATGTCATATATAAGCACGTTAGTATCATTAAGCCGTGTATGTTTGATAAATGAGTAAGATGCATGCGGAGGTTCTCGTAACTAAAAGAGTTCTCAGAAGTACGAACACTCCTAACCCGTACGTTATCTCGATTTTGATTCGAAGTGGGCCCACGTATTTCCGACCCCTCCTTATGTGCGTCCGTATGGTATCCGGTGTGTTTATCGCTTCGATCCCCGAAAGTTCGTATGATTAAACGTTTTACTTCGTAATTAACTTCGATTTTTGCGTTGGAAAGCTCTGCCGGATATGATACGCGACCACCTTATCCGGGATACGTCCCGGCGTTCGACACGATAATTGCAACGGTCCGGGGACATTTATCCGAAATTTGTTTCCGAGCTCGTATATCGGTAAGAATATTCGTTTGTCGAGTCTTGATTTATATATATATTTCGGACTCGCCCCGGCCGGGGTGTGCGTTCAATGATTCTCGACCGCGTCCCGGCCAGGTTCGATATGTTATCGTGCGCATTACGCCGCACCGTCCGTTATGTCCGGCCACCGCGTCCCGGCCACCCCGTTATCGCGCACCCCTTCGCATTATATATACTCACCGCGTCCCTCATATACGGCCGGCTCGTTTTATGATATTATATTATGACGTGATGTTAAGGGCGGCGGCCGGATGGTATTTCGATCTCGTCCGTTCACCGCGTCCCGTACGAGGGCCGGGTTTTTACCGCCTTGGGGGGGTTCGATATATTTCCACGGCGTTTGATTATATCATTTCGATAAATGGTTCCCCTTTTGTTACCGGGGTCCCCAAAGAAAGGCGGGGTGTTATCACATAGGGAATGATCCTTTCCCGGGCCCGATGTTCGTTCCATATGAACTTTTTTTTGGAAAAAAATTTTGTCGTGTAGGTTAACAGACGTATGATATGTCTCCCGGATTCCATGTCCGTACGATCCCCGGTCCCACATTAGTTCGCTCCCCAAGATTCCAATTGGGTTCCCTCCCTATACCTTTCCATCCCCCTCCTTCACGAATCCCTCCCTGTACCCGTATTCCCCCCGAAAACGGGTTTTTCGCCGTCCCCAGTCCGTTGATTATTTCCCCACGTCCCTTTCGATTGTCCGGATGCCTTCCCAAACCCCCGGCTCCTGCCTACTTTGTCCGATACATTTCGCAAAGGATTAGTTACGACTAAGGTCACGTGCATTACCGGCGTCCGTATTGCTAAGTACGATTACGGTTACCATACGTCGTACTTTAGGTTTGACATGATTTTTGTTATGTGCTTTTTTTACGCTTTGCATACTCGCACATTTCCGTCCGACCCCCCTCGTTCTGGGGTCGCGTTTTTACGCCGCGGTACCCGTGAGATGAGTGAAGATGTTCGAAGATGATTGGTGAGCTCCAATTCCCGGAGCACCGCCGAGTCGTAGTACGTACGTTATGTCTTCCGGGATGGCCAGCAGGCTTTGCATACAAGGTACAGGTATAGAATGTCGATTGTGTAGGCGGCTTCATCGGCCCGACGTCTTGTACGGTGTTATATAAATTTGTAGACACAGATTTTTTATTTGATTTAGTATGTATTATGTTCCGTACGATTAGAAAAAAAAAAAATTGTGTGCGATAAAGATAAGGGTTCGCTCGGCCTTAAATCGAGGTCGAGTGCCCATCACGTCCCTCGGAAATTGGGGCGTGACGGTCCTTTTGTTTTGTGGACGCCGCGTCATGCCCGCGGGTGGCTTGAGACAGATTTCGATCCATAGCCGTACTATCTCGGGGACTATTTAGCGTAGCTCCATTTCATTCGGAGCTTTGCCTTTTTGGTAAAGATTCTTTTGTGTAAATATTCATGGGCACGGCGGGGTCCTGTCCCGCCCATACGTTATGATATGATATGATGTACCCTTCTTAGAGGCTCGTAGGCATTGTGTATATGGTTAGACATGTTCGGCCTTGTCGGCCTATATTTTGGGATGTTATTTTGATCGCCTTGTCGGCGCATGTACAATTATATGGGCATAGATGTTATTGATGATATGGATATGTTATCGCCCAATGTGATTAGAATGATGATGAATGAAAACTATGATATGATTATGTGGCTCACCTAGTATGTGATGTATAAGTATGTCAAGGGTGCCGGTGGGGGATAACACCGGTGCCGTCGCGGCTCTCAAGTTGGGTCGTGACAAACAATTAGCCACTTTAAATTTCTCTCAAATAAATATTATAAAGTCTTATTATAGTTTCAATTATTAATTTTGCAATTATAATATTGTTGGTGGAGTTGGTGATTTTGCGGCAAAGAATCCAAAGTAGCTTTGGTGGATTTGCAATTCTCTAGCCTTCACTTTGTTGGAAATTAGTCCTGACAATTTGGTACCTTCGTTCCAACTCTATCTTTATTTTTCACAATTTAATTTATTGCAATTTATTTTCTTGTGATTTATTTGAGTGTGATTTAAATTAATTCTATTTAATAATGGCGAAGAGATTTAGACGTGGTGCCGGTAGTAGTGGTATTGTTAGGGGTGGGCTTAATGAGGAAACATTTGTGGAAGAAACACCTAATTTAGGAAGTAATGTTGGTGGAAATAATCCACTTTTAGGTCATGAGGCAATGCAACAACATTATACCGACACTTTTAATGAAATTGATGATGATGATGATGAAACACAAACCCCCGAAAATCTCATAGGAGATACATGTCCTGCATAATCACATACACAAGACAAATCGCCTAGAACTCGTAAGCCAACCGCTAAAATTTAGAAATTTATGACTAAGGATAGGGAAAGCGAAACAGCCCTATGTGGACAAGTATTAGCTTTTAGGCAAGAAACTAGTAAGGATGGTGGAACGGGTACACTAAATGGTCATATGAGAAAAAAACATATGGATGTTTGGGGAGAGCAAACGGGTTCAAATGTGAGGGTATTCAAATGACGATAGACCCACGAACCGGTAAAAATTTTAAGTATGACAAGAAAAAAGAGCGTGTAGAAATAGCTAAAATGGTAGCTTATGATTGTTTACCATTTTCCTTTCCTTCGATTTTGGGGTTTGTTACTTACATTCAACGTTGTTATACCGTTATTTGAGGGTATTCCTAGAAGTACTTGTAGAGCGGATGTTATAGATTTGTATAAAAAATATAGATTTTATTTGCGC